>NW_008658659.1:0-28819 GCF_000695815.1 Acanthisitta chloris
CCGCGCTGGCCCCGAGTCTCCGGGTGACCGAGGCAGGACTTGGCTTGGCTCTTTCTTCCCGCTGCTCAGGAGGTCCCGCTGCGAGCTGAAGCTCCTGGGGAGCTGGAGGAGCTCTCCAGACCGTGCCAGGGTCGCAGTCCACAAGTCAGTGGTCTCCCTGCTGATAAACAGCCACCTCGGTGCCCAGAAGGACCCTAGAACGGGCGGGTTGGACACAGGGTGTGATCCTGTGTCTGGGTGTGATCCTGTGCCCAGGTGTTCGTGCTCTCCTCCGGCTGCCTCAACTTTCCTATTCTTCCGTGCCCGAGATCAACCTCTGCTCAGCTGACAGGCAGACACTTTGTTCCACCTCAGTTGCAGTTTCTGTTTCCCCCCCGGAGGGACACTCCTGAAGCTGTATTTGCGTGGAAGCAGCCCAGGTTTGGAGCAGATGAGTTTACTTCTCCTGTTCTTTTGGCTGTCAACACAGTCACCTTGTGCTGTGAGGATCAGAACGGGCTGGGAGAGGGCAGGACTGTGTCGAGCTCTGGTGGATCTGTGTGCTTCGAGTTGTTGCTGTGATCCTCTCTCTGCTGCCCTGCTCTGTTCTTACTCTCTGGTTGCTGCTAGTCACTGCTGGGTGCTTGTGTACAGGTGATGTGTTTAGGTATGAGTTACCTGGCAAGAGCTTCTAACCCTGTTGCATCACTGTGTTCACAGCTTGGGTTATGCAGCTCAGCTGCTGTGAAGGGTTCTGGGGGCCGTGGCTGGGTGGTTTGGGGTCAGGAGGGGCACAGGGCGCCTGTAATGCTGCTCCAGTCGTGCACCCTGCACAGGGTCAGATCTCAGTGCAGCCCTGCAGCCTCTCTGTGCTTTGTGCTCCCCTAATCCATGTGTAATCTCTTCCCATGGGATCTTTGTTGCCCTCCCAGTCTTGTCTCAAAGTGGTGTTAGTGATGCTTAATAAATCCCTCCTGGGCACCTTCTTTTTTGAGCAACCTGCTGAAAAGTCTCTATTTTACCAGTCTGGTGGTTTTTATTTTTAATTCAGCCCAGCTTGAGGGCTTCTGAGGCTCCTGTTCTTTTCCAGGTACAAGCTCACCTTTCATTTAAAGTTTTATCAGCACTGGCAACTTCAGTTCAGAAACTTAAAAAGGGACTTTGCATTTTTAGAAACTATCTCAGACCTGTGAATTTTAAGATCCTGCATTTAAAGTGAAAGCAAATTCTGCTTTCTGGAAGTAGAACAGAGAATTAAACATGTGTTTCAAAGGCTTTGATTCCTCTTCCCCAGCTTTCTCACCAGCATTTCCTGGAACTGAGGAGGAGGGAGTGAAACTGTTGGGAAACAGGACTGAAATGCACCCAGTTCTATTCCTGTCCAAGTCCCTGATTGAAGCCATGTGGGCAAATGGGTCTAAAGTTCCAGCTAAACAAATTCGATCTCAAGCTCTGAGCCCACAAAACAAATTATTTAAGTGAAGGGCAGCTGGCTGGAATATTGGAGTTTGCACTTGGAGTAGGCAGGGGTTTGTTTTCACTTGGGGCAAGGTGGCCCATAGGGTTTCTGACCGGAGCCAGGACTGTTTGCTGAATAAACAGAACTTTTAGGGGTTGGTGTGACTTTCAGTTTTTCAAGGCATTTTTAAAGCTCACGGTCAAGTGTTCTAGTCCATGAGATCTTAGCAAAGTTGTGGAGTGGGATGTGTAACACATCCCGAGCTACATCCTGCTCCGCCCCAAACCCTTTCTGCCGTGGTGTAATGCACAGGGCAGCCCAAGAGAGTGGGCTGAAAGCTGTATGAGCAGCTCTGGTATTGGATTTCTCAGCTTTTCATATTTGTGTGCTGCTGGATCTTCAGAGAGGAGTAAGGAACTGTGACTTCAGGCCTTTCCTTTCTCTTGTTTGCCTTAGCTCAGGGACTCATGTAATTTTGGCTTACTGAAGCCCTCTCGCATTCCTCACTTCCCAATCCGTGCAAACAGCTGCTGGCTGGAGCAGCGTTCAGCAAGAATTGGCAGGAGGCTAGAATACTCCCCTTGCTCCTCCTTTGGACCAGCAGTCCCAGCACAGGAAATATTTTTCCATTCCGATGGGGAAGTGAACGTCTGAGCACACGACACTCGCGTGCAGCCAGTCCGGTACCCTCGCGTGTGGTCCAGGATTCACAGCCTCCCTGCCAACCCAGAGGGTGAGCGATACGCTGTTGTCACCCTGCTGTTATCCCAGTGTCCCAGATAGTGCAGGGTGGCATGGGGAGGAGGTGGCTTTTCTGCTGGGATGTCCTCTTTTTTCCATTTCCTGCTGCTGTGCTTCAGAAAGGAAGGAGATGAATCGCAGACTCCCTCCTCACAGCCTCCCTCTGCTCCTCTGCTCTGCTTGTGGCTGTGGGGAGTGCAGATGGGTAACAACTTTGGAGAGGGGAAAAGTGTTGCTTCTGTATTTGGTGGGGGGGTGTGAAAAAGGTGTTGATTCTCTATTTGGGGTTCAGAGCACCCAGTGCAGGTGGGTAGGACAGAAAACCCTGCAGCCTGGTTTTACCTTATGCTGGTCTAAGCTGAGCATGGACATGCAGGTAGTCCCTGAGGTGGAGAAGTGGTGTGAAACCTTGCCATACAAAGAGCTGACAGAGGCAGGTGGTGGGTTTGATGCTTTAAGTCTTAATTTTGAGCTGTAAAATAACTGTCAACTGTCCTTGGTGTGTTTGAGGAGAATGGATTGCAAGGAGAAAATTGGTGGTGGGGACCAGGGTTGGGTCTTGGTGATCTGGAGCAGTTTGTCACCAAGCCCAGTTGAGCTGGGGGTGTTGTGTAAAAATCTGAGAGCAGCTCATAAACTGATTTACAATGAATTCCTGGAGAAAGTGTTGCTTTCCTCTTAGAAATGCAGACGTGTGGGTGTGTCTGTTCTGCTCTTTCTCTGCGTCTTTTTTAAGCTATCAAGGCACATGGGCATGATGGATGGGATCTTCCCCCATCCGGCAGGGATGTCATTCTCCATGCAGATGGCATCCTCCAGTGGAAGCCACCCACTGCTGCTCTGCCTCTTGGGAGAACCTGAACTTTTCCATTTGATGGGAAGGGAGCTCGCAGCTCCCTGCTGACTGCTGGGAGCTAAGTGAGCAATCAACAACATGAGACCTCAGGTGGGAGAAGGTGAATTTATTTTAAAACAAAATGAATTTTGCTAGTTCACAGCCATACCACCTACTCAGGAGCACCAGCATGGGAATCTCCAAGAGGCTGTCCAGCATTTGGACAGATGTCTGTCCAGATGGTCTGGACAGGATTCCTTGCAATGACACAATAAACAAGGAATGCCAAATATCAAACCTCTGGTGTCTCTTGGACAGTTTGGTGACCATGTGATGACTTTGGTTCTGCTTTTTTGCATCCCTTGGGGGCTAACAGTAGTGATCTCTTCTTGTTGGAATTTGTTCACTGGCCTTTGTGTGTGTGGCTCCTATCCCATTCTTTCCCAAATCATCTCTTAATGGTCTTGAGTCTTTGTTGATGCAGATTGTCCCTTGTTTCAAGAGGTTCCTTGTTTTCCAACTGAGAAGCCGCAGCTGTGTGTGCTGTGATCTTGAGGAACTGCTAAATCACTGCCCTCAGCACAGGCTGTTTATTACACCCTGTGTTCCTCTGGGTGCTTCTGTACTCCTTCCCATCTGTTTTTTGCTGGGATCACACTCAACTAAAAAAGTATATATGCTGTGATTTGCAAACCATGTGTAAAGAATTGTCTTCTGGCTTTTCTGTGCATAATGCTGCACAGAAGGATTTGCAGGACTCATCCTGGATCAAAACTAAGCAGTCAGAAGCCTGAATAGAGCTGATGGTGTAGCCCTGGAGCTCAGATCAGTGAGAAGAGTTTGGGAACCACTTGTGTAACCAAGTCATTCCTGCACACAAGTGTTTGGGAAGCATTTGGCAGCTCATGTTGGAGTGGTCAGAGCATAATGCTGCCAGGAGCAGTGCTGAGCATGGATGGGGAGGAGCTTGACTTGGTGCTCCTGGCTAGTGAGTGTCTGTTTGAACTGGGGTCAGCGTTTACAGATCTGTCTAACACAGATGAGCAGTAGCCTAGGGCTGGTTTGGTACAGATCTGCAGTGACTTGGGTGGTGTTTGGTGCCACAAACCGTAGGAAGCAGAGTCTCCCTGAAGAGGTTTGCTCTAAATGAGCAAGAGAAGTTGGTAGGATTGGCAGGGAGTGCGTGGTGGTACCTCACTCACCCTCAGCCAGAGGGTTTTGAGGCCGCTCTGCTCCTCTGTAGTCTCCTAAATGGATAGTGAGCATCCTCTGAGAATGTCAGAGCTTGTTTCCCTCTCATGTGACTCCTGTGGTGTATGGATACAGGGTGGGGGGATTTGGGGCATCATTCTTAGCTCCCTGTGCTCTTTGTTTCTTGCTACAGGTCCCCAGGAGAAAATGGTGTGAGACCAGCCAGCACGGCTGCCACTTTGAGTCTCGGCGTGCCCAGACCTCAGGGAGGAACATGGCAGCAGCTCAGGGAGCAGGAAGCAGTTCAGCTGGGCCGTCAGGACTCTCTGGTCCTGCCCCGGGGCACAGCAGCAGCTCCACGGCAGTGGCAGTGTGGGAATGGCAGGATGAATTTGGCAGGTGGAGGCCATACAGAGGGAACGTCTGCAGCTACATCGAACAGGTTTTTCAGGCCTCTCAGCAGAAGGGACGGCGCTCGGGATCGGGGCTTGTCAGCAGCATCCCTTTGGGACAGGCAGATCCCGTCCTGGCTCCCTATGTCATTGACATTCCCAGCTTGACACAGTTCCGCCAGGATACAGGTAAGGGAGCTCCCCTGCCTGTGCTGGGGTTTTGCTTGTGTGCTCTCCCAGCACTGCTGCCAGTGTGATTGTCCTGCTCTGCACTGGTGCAGCCTCACCTTGAACACTGTCTGCAGTTTTGGGCATCACAATGTAAGAAAGATACTAAGCTGTTAGAGAGCATCCGAAGGACAGCAGCAAAGATGGTGAAGGGCCTTGAGGGAAAGGCTGCATATGAGGAGCAGCTGAGGGCACTTGGTCTGTTCAGCCTGGAGGAGACTGAGATCAGACCTCATTGTGGTCTGCAGCTTCTTCATGAGGGAAGTGGAGGGGCAGCACTGATCTTTTCTCTCTGGCAACCAGTGACAGGACCCAAAGGAATGGCTTGAAGTTGCATCTAGGAAGGTTTCAGTTAGATATAAAGAAAAGATTCTCCCCCTTAGAGGGTGTTTGGGCGCTGGAACAGCTCCCCAGGGCAGTGCTCACAGCCCCAAGCCTGACAGAGCTCCAGAAGCATTTGGACAATGCTCTCAGGCACATGGTGGGATTGTTGGGGATGTCCTGTGTAGGACCAAGAGTTGGACTCAGTGATCCTCGTGAGCCCCTTCCAACTCTGAATTCTCTGTGATTCTGTGATCATCATGAGACCCCTCAGAGCTTGTGAGAAGAGCCCTCAGAGCTGGAAACTGCCCCCACCCACATCCAGTCAAGACCACTTGCGTAAAAAAGGCCTTTTTACGATCCCACCCCTCCTGCTTGAATCCCTTGTTCCCTCTGGAACTGGAGTGCCAGCTGCTTTACCTTGGCATGGTGCCCTGCACAAGCTGCTTGGCGAGAGCCTGCAGCCCCCGCGCAATGCTGGAATGCTGCAGCAGAATATTCCCTGCACTTGTGCTGTGTGAGCCTGGCTGCTTCCTCCCAGGGAGGAAGGGCAGGATGGGCTTAATGGCAGGCTTGAGACCTGGTTTTCATTCTTCTGTCTCCTGTGGTCACTGAGGTTAGCAGCTCAGAATTCGCTATGATGACTCTTACCCTCTTTTGCTGCAGATGTGCTGAGCAGCTGGAGCTTAGAAAAGGGCAGGGATGGAATGCATGCACTTCATCCCTGGAAAATCCAGGGAGATCCCAAATTACACGCCCCAAGTGAATGGCTGCTTTGGAAAATTCTCCATCCATCAGTTTCCACTTTGCCAGCGTGTCTCCCATCACCTCAGGCCACAGTCAAGCATCCCCCAAGCTTTAGAGAGGGGTAATGTGTTGGTTTCTTCCCAGCTGAAGCAGTAAGTGAGCAATATTTTGAATCAACTGCACAATCAGCCAATTCCTACAGGAAAAGGAAGTGGTTGGAGCAAATGTGAGTGGTCATCACAGCTGCATCCGTGGTTTTATTCTGATTTGGTGATCTTAGGCTTAGTTTTTCAAGCATGTCCTCAATGGGGTGAGGAGCTTTCTTAACTGGATGCCTTTACAGGTGTGCTCAGCCTGACCTGTTTGAGCACCTGTAAGCCCAGCTGAGGCTGTGGCTTCAAGCACCAGAGCTGGCACCAGCACCTGTTTTTTTCCTGGGTTTTTTTCATGCCAGACTTGTGGAGGAGCCTTCCAGCCTCTTGCCCTTTCAGCCAGTGCTCCAACACATGGGCAGCAGCCTCGAGCTGTTTGGTGAAGGTGAGCAGAGAGCCTGTAGGAGGGTGAAAGATGTGTCCCAGTGTGAATGGAACATTCTTTTCCACGAGTACAGCTCTCTGTTCTTAGAGGTTTTGTATCTGCTTTAGAGCCTTGTGAAAGATCTCAAAACATCCAGTGAATATTGTCTATCTCAGGGTGGCATGGAGTTGGTCATCTCCGGGGGACAGTCCAGTACAATTTTGGAAATTATGTTGGCTGATGTGATCTCATCTTTCCTTGCATTAGATCTGAGTTTGAGCCATTACTAACAAAAAGGTTGATTCTGCTCTACAGCTCTCCGGCAGTGTTTTCCACTGATCCAGAGGGATGCTGATCAGAGTGGCCAGGGCTCTAAACCTCCCACTGTGTACCTGTGTGCTCTGCAATGTGACTATTGGAAACTCTCTCATATCCCATTCCGTGGCCCAGTTCTGAGCAAAGCTTTTTCTCTCTGCAAGGCTCTGCCTTAAACGTGAACCTTTCTGAGCAAGCCGCCAGCTGACCTTTGTCATGAGCTGCAGAAAAGAATCTCTGCAGGAAACATCCTCATGAAAAAAATCTTTAAACAGAGCAAAAAATAGGCTGTTGTATTCTTCTCATTAGCTATTAGACAGATAAATAGGCTCTTCAAAGGAAGCCAGGGAGAATAACAGGAAGCCAGTGTTAACGGGAGCAGCATCCCCACCGGCGGGGAATGACAGCTGTGCGGGGGGATCTGGTGGGCAGGATTAGCCATGGGCTTCAGCTGCTGGTCGAGGCACATTAGCTGGGAGTGAATGCAGGGGAGCAGCAGGAGCTGTCCTTGCCACAGCTGTTTGCCCACCCCGGAGAGGAATGCTGGTTTCCCTGCCAGCCTGGGGGAAGGGGGATGTTTCCCAAAGCATGGCGTTGGTCTTGACTCCTGAAAGCTCTTCTCCCTGCTGCGGTTTGGGATGTTAAAAACACAAGTTGCTTGCAGACTCCTTGAATCATCTCTGTACTGCTTTCAGCTTCTGACCTGCCAATGGAGCAGGGACAGGCTTGTGAATCTCCTGACATATGCCTTTGTGTCAGCTCTGGAGCTCAGCTCTGTCTTTCCTCATTTAGTTTCTGCAGTGACATGTGGGACGTACCTGCACAGGGTCTCGTTTGGTCTGACCACCAAAGTGCTGTGCAGAAAACACCAACACTTCACCAAGAAGTCTGTGAGGGTGATAGCAGCAGAGATGTGACTTTCATGCTGTTGAGCAGGATTTTTAGCAGTGAGGAGACAGTTAATGCTCTCATTGTTTGAATCAAGTCCTAGTAGTTTCTGTAGTATCCCAGTACTAAGGGGTGGAAGTAACATCAGCATGAGGCAGAGATAGTCAAGCCAGCATTCAGGCAGCAGTCAGGTTTTGGCAGTGTGGAGTCCCTTGTGGACTGTCCTCCTTCTTCCTTGGAGTATACTTGGGCATAAAACTTGCCTGCATTGCCTGTGCCCCACACAGTCACTAGTGATATCCTGGGGCAGTTCCCCCCCCCCAGGCTTTAGGGGTGGGTACATGTGCCTGTTTTCACCTGGGGTCCTGGAGCATAGTGCCATAACTCTCATGACCTCTTTAGAGGCTTCATTTATTTTTTTTCCTCTTGGTTCTGTACTTTGAACTTGCTTCCCCTGTGGCATTTCTCACTCCTCTTTCTCCATAGAGTGCTAATGTGGGTTTTCCCAGCAGCAGCAGTTTTGACCCTGCTGCAGGAACTTGTTTTTGCAGAGGCTGCAGAGCTTCTGTCCTGTTGGGTGGCTTGCCTTTCTCTCACTAGGCTGCTGCTTTTTTTTGAAGAAAAGGCTGAAGTACCTAGGAGTGCAGTCACCCTGGAGCACCAGGCTTCCAGGGGGTTCGAGCTCCTGCTGTCACTGTTGTGCAGTCTTGCAGGTGTAGTGTATCTGCTTCGATTTCTCTCCCTTTGTCTGAACAGCTGCTCTCTCCAGTTTCCAAATTACTTCATTGTCTTCTCCTTTCTAGTCTTGCTCTGTCTCACAGCAGTCAGGAGCCTGGAGAAGCTGACCCTGTCTGTCCATTTTCCAGAGTTCTTATTCTTGCCCCTGTGGACCTTCATCCACTTCCCCAAGAGCGAAATGGCCCAGACCCTTGTGTTGTAACGTGGGTGTTCAGCCCCTTAAACACTCCTGCGAAGCATTTCTTGATGGTGTGGTGTCTCTATAGTTACTCTGTTGTCAAGGCTGTGGGAGTTAGGGTTTTTTTTAACCAGATCTGTGCCTCAGCCTGATTTTTTTTTCTACTTTTTTTTTCCCCTTTTTAACGTCAGGGAGGCATATGTGATCACTGTGCCTTTGTGCTCGGGTGTGTCTGCATCCTCTCTCCTTCCCTCCTTTCCCACCCTTCCTCCCAGCAGCTTTTGAACCTGTTGCCAGCCCACAATCAGATTTGGCAGAGAATCTCGGGGATATTGCGTTTCTCTAAGCTTCACGAGCAAACCCAGCCCTGTTGGGAAGAGAAGGTGTGTTAGTGCCCCTGTTGAGAGAGAGGTGGGGAAGGCCACTGTGTAGGCACCACAGATCTGTGCAGAAACCTGTCCCTGAGACAGCATCCCACTTAATTCTCAGAATCACAGAATCAGGTTGGAACTTACCACAAGGGTCATCTGTCCAACCTCCCTGCTCAAGCAGGGCCATCCTAGAGCACATGGCACAGGATTGCATCCAGATGGTCCTTGAATGTCTCCAGTGAGGGGGAGTCCATGAGTGCTTGGGCTATCTGTTCCAGTGTGCAATGACTGCACAGTAAAGAAGTTCTTCCTCATACACAGGTGGATTTTCCTCTGCAATTCTCTGCTCTCCAAATAACTATGTTTATTTCCCCCTCTCTCCCCACACAGGGACGATGCGAGCTGTCCGCAGGCAACTCTTCCCGGGAGACTCCGCGGCCGGGCAGGGCATTGTCTGGGAGTGGCAGAACGACGAGGGCGGGTGGTCCCCGTACGAGATGAACGTGTGTGTGTTCCTGGAGCAGGCACGTGCCACCAACCACCAGCGAGTAGATCTTGGACCCTTGGGCTACAACTATGAAGTTGACTTTGTGGCTCAAGTCCAGACTAACAAGACCACGAGGTTCCGCCGCAGCGTTCAGAGGCGGTTGGACGCGCCATACCCGGTGACAACCTCCCCAGCACCCCTTCACACAGGGGTAGGTTGTTCTTGCCAGCAGTGCTGGATGAACAGTGGGACTGGTCCAATCACCACACGCTACCGCCACTCCATGATAAACTTTCCCAACTCTTCCACTACTCATCAGGTTCCCGGTAGGACAGCGTCAGTAAGTTCTTCCAGCGTCGGCTTCGTGCCCTATAACAAACCAACTTTGACTGGAGCAAGGTCAACACCAAGACTCAATGCACAGAGCACCTGGGCTTTGGCTCAGCCTGGGGGCCTCAGCTCAGGACTGTCTGCATCTAACGGAGTCAGGTACAGACCCTAATTCACCTTTAAATATGTGTCTAAGAGATCTGCTGTGCTCAGGTCTGAATTAACTAGGAGCCTCTCTGTGCCAGAGGACTTTACAAGGGTCTTCTCCATAGAGGGAGAGAAGGGTTTGTGCTTGTGTATCCAATGCAGTGGATGAAAAGGCTTTTCCTCTGCTTTCCACTTGAAATATAGTCCCTGTCCACCAGTCTCCCTGAACCACTGGAGAAATCAGATTGAGATTCTGCAGGTTTGAGAAAATGAATAGTCATCAGTGCTATTTTAGGTTAGGCTTAAAAACCGCTTTGAGGAGGACCGATTGAATGAAAAGGGGACTTGTAAACACCCTTATTTAATTCAAATTAGGCAGTAAACATATAGCAGAACAGTGCTCCATGTTCAAAGTTCTTCCCCTTCAAGGAGGGACCACAAGATTGGTTGCGTACGGCAGAGACCTTATGAATTCTCTGACAAAATCAGGTGTCCAGGCTATTTGTCAGCCTAAGTACTGATGCAGAGCAGAGATGCCACTGGATCCATTTTCACCATGGCTCTTCTCTGACAGGGCTGAAACTGGTGTGCATCTCGTAGCCCAGGATTTCAGCTCTCATCAGTGAGCAGTGGGAGCCAAAGCGAGGCTGTATTTGCACCTCCCTGGTGGGGGAGGAAGGGCTTTACTACTCTTTTGGCCTTTTGGTTGCTGCCAGCCCAGTGAAAAGGAAAGCCTTGTGGTCTGACAGCTCCTCCCCATGGCACGGGCTGCTGAGGTAGGCCACTGTTGGTTATCCCACTTTCAGGTTCTTAACTCTTTCTGTGCACAGCCCTTGCTAGCAGAGGTCTGTGTGGCCTGTCTGTGGCAAAGCTGGCACCTAGCATCTGACCAAGCAAGGGCTGGCTGACTGCTCCCTCTGTTTGTGAATGGCTGGAAGTGTGCAAAACCTTACACTCTCTTCATTGGGAATAATCCAGCTGTGAAACCACAGTGTGAGCCCCTGAGAAACTACAGAGAATCTTGCCAGGGCTGATTTACCTGTCCAAGCTACCCCAAGTAAGTACAGAGATAAGAGATCTAGCAGAGTGTTGGAAGCACATTCTTGTAATTACACGAGGCACAGAGATTTGAGGTTTAATTTGAATCTCATTTGCATTTTAAGCAAGACAGTGAATTTTAAGATTTTCCTTAGTGTTGTGTCAGGACTTTCCATCTTTGGGGTCATCTGAGTGAAATGACTTCTCACATCCTGTTTTTCTTTCTCACGGTCTCTTTTTGGTGCTTCTTTTTGCACCTGATGACTTCTTGTGGTGCTTTAAACATCCACAGTACTTCTCTGTTCCAGTCTCCTTTGAACAGAGCTGAGAATCAGACCTCAGCACTGCCTGCATGAGCCCCAGCAAGGCTCTTACTGTCTTCTGAAGAAGCTGCCAAATTCCCCCTCTCTCAGGAATCACTGGTTGGTTTGAGGGACCACCGGGCTGCCTGGAGCCCCAGTCCTTCCCAAAGCCTCAAAGTGATTTGCAAAGTGATTCTCAGGTTGGAAGGTTAAAAAAGAAGAGCCAAGTGCAGCAGCAGTTGCCCCACAAGCCTGTCTGGAGCCGATCAGGGTCTGGGTATGTTGTGTGCTACTGGGGGGGGCACAGATTGTCCTGAAGGGAGGGAGGAGGGAAGAGAGATGCTCAGAGAGGGGTGGCACAGGCTCCTTACCATGAACTGAGCCCATAGCCCAGGTGATGCTGACTGGGAGGAGAGGGATGGCCGGGAGGAGATCTGGAGATGCTCAGCAATACCATGGCTGGTAGAAGTTGGTCTGTTTCAACCTGTTTTGCAGCTCAGCTGTGTATGGTGTCCAAGGGGTGAGATGGCTGGTGACCTAGCAATCATCCCTGGCCAAGCCAGCCTTTCTGGGGGATGTGAAGGGATTGTACAGTTAAATCCTTGCTGAGGACAGCAGGACATGCCCCACAGGGCAGGTAGCAGCTCCTCAGACACCTGGAAAGGCAGTGTGTGAATGCTGGCACTCTGTGTGACAGGCACTCTGTGCAAACCCACACCCCCAGCTGAGCCCCACTCCCCTGTCTGCTGGCAGTCTGCCCTTGGGATGTGATCTCCAATCTCTTTGGGATTATTTTTCCCAGGGGCACTCTCCTTACTTCCTTCCAGACAGCCAGGGGTCAATCTCCATCTTCCAGTAGCATGCCATATGTGAAAGGGACTTTTTCATGCCCAGCTGACAGCTCAAAGTGGCTTTTCCCCATCACCACTGTGCTGGGGTTGAGTCGGAAATGCCTCTGGGTGGGTATAATTGCTCCTGGCTGGGGTTACAGTCTCAGGCTCGTGAAACCCATGTTCCAGCAGAAAATCCTTTAATTTCTATAAATTAGGAGAAACCCGAGTAGCAAACTCTAACAATGTGTTTCATTTAATTCCTAAGCCCAGAACATTCCTGGGTTATTTTATCCCCTAGTTTCCCCTTCTTCCCCTCCTCGGCTGGATGTGGTGTGGGGGTTAGTTCCTCTTCCCTCACAGTCACTGTCCTGCATCACCCAATAGTCCAGACTTTGTGGCTAATTATCCTGCACTAACTACCCCACCAAAGGTGTCTGGCTGTGTCCAGCATGCAGCATTGCTTGCTCCTCTTAACAGTGATGTGCAATTCCTGTGCCTGGCCTGTGCCCAGAGATTGAAGGGAAGGGAGCAGTGGGCCGTGGTGGATCCTCTGGTGTCTAATAAAGGTTGTGTTGTGCTCACAGCCTTTGGCTCCAAAGCAGCTCTGACAGATTATTTGCTTTTACGAAACTGCTGATCTTCATAAAGCTTGCAGGGATGACCCAACTCCTGCCTCTTGGCACTGAGCTGCAGCTGGCAGAAGGGCTCAGAAGCTGGTTGGGAGAGACTGAAAGATGATGTGGCTGTGTACACCCAGTTTCTTTATTAAACGCAGCTAAAAATGGCAGCACTGAAACAACCATCTCTCCTGCAGGGCTGAGAAAGAGGTGTAGTTCATCCTGGAAAGCTGCCTGACTCCCTGTGTGGCTGTGACAGTTATTTCTAGCAGGCAGGCAGGGGTAGCCCCCAGAAGGGGCTGTTAGGACAGGCATGTCTGGGCTCCTGTGGTATTGACAGGGATTAAATGCATTTCCTGCTTGCTGGAGGCAGATGCTTGTGGGAGAGCAGGCAGAACTCTGGCACTGCAAAATGCAGGTTTAATTTCCTCCTGCTCTCAAGAGGGTCAGAGTGGCTGGAAAGCCCAGAGAAGAGTGCCAAGGCTTAACTAGATGCTAATATCCTTGGCTCTGCTGCTAATGTATTAAATACATGTGGGCAAGTTATTTTGCTTCTTGAGCATTAGTTTTCTCCCATGTATTAAACACAGTTAATGAGTGTGACCTCTCCCAGACAGTGCTGGAATCTGCAGATGGAGTGTGCCATGGCAAGACTTCTGTCCTTATCTCAGCACTGTTAACTGGATCTGGGAAACAGGAGTCAGCTCCCCAGGATCCCAGCCACCTCCTGGCACAATCCTTCCCACCTCACGTGGGAAAGCATCCATCCCTGGGGCAAGAGCTACCCTGTTCTCTGCGCTGTGCTGGCTAATTACAGAGTAGGGCACTGCTGAAACACAGTAAGGAGTGCCCTGTGTGTAATATGAGCAAGTAAAGCTGCAGGAAGCAATCTTCTGGGGGATATTAATTAGTTGCCCAGCCAGACAAATCCCTGCTGTAGCTCTGCTGGCCCCTCTGAGCTTATGTGGCTTTGCCTGCTGGTCTGGGTTGTGCCTGCACATAAGGCAGGCAGCTGCCGGGGCAGGATTTTGTATATAAAAGCATGAGGAATGGGGTCTTGCAGACTGGGGAAGGATGCTGAAAGTATTGGGGTGTTCCTAAGAAGGGTCTGGTGCTGTACCCCCAAATTTCCTACAGTCAGCAACCCACAGTCAGTGCTTTGTAGGATCAGGAGGGACCAGAACCTGGGCAGGGCCTTTCCTTTTTGCTCTCCTCCTTTGCATCTTTCAGCTTTGTCCATAGGCAGCTCCTTGGCTGCTAAGGAGGGGCTCTCCAGGTGCTGGCTCCACTGTGCGCATCGTGACTTGTCTGCAGCCCTGTTAGCCAGCGTGGTTCTGCCACTGGGTGCTCTTCCCATGTGGGACCAGGGGAGTCTCCTCTGCTTGGTGCCAGGAGCAAAATCACAAATCCGTGTGGCTGCATGCATTGCACCAAAAGGTCCTCCCTTTGAGACATTCAGTCTGGGTTTTGGCATCTTCTTGAGAAGGAGAGTAGGGGAGAAACAGCAGTTTGGTCATTAGTATTACCAGATACTCGGTGAGCCCTGGGAGAGGGGTTGGACCTTCAGGTAGCACTTGGTGTTGGTGTTAGTGTGAGTTAGGTTATGCTGCCCTGATCTGTGAGAAGTGTTGGCCAGAGAGGTCCAAAGTTGCCATGAAACAGAGATATTTGACCTGTTGGCTGGTGTGCAGGGGGAGAAGAAGGAAGCAAGGGCTTGGCTCAGGTGGAGAAGGTGACTTGCTGAAGGCTTCCCCAGTGGTCTCCATTAGGATATTGTGTGTGTGTATGGCTTAGGTCATGTTCAGGTCAAACCTGGGCACTAAGTGTTTGAAGAGGCAGCAGCCATGGATTCCAAGCTGTGTACAACATGCTTCCTGGTGCTTTGCTGTCTCGCTGGTGTTGCAAAACCTTGAAATTCTGGAGAAGGGAGAGATTTTGTCGTACTGCCCTGTCTGCCCCTGTAGCAGATTGCCTGGGAAACAGTGGTGGAAATCTTACCAGGATCTTCTTGCTGCATCTCTGAGGACAGTGTCTTTTTTTTGTGTCTGACAGTTCTCAGAGCAGTGTCTTTACTCACAACCTGGTGACCCCTGTTGCACTGTCACCTCCAGCACACAGAGCAGTGGAAGAGCAGGAGCTGCAGCAAAGGGCAGGACAAAATTGGGCCAGGAAGGAGGAATTAATACCAGGAAACATTTAGAGAATTCAGGCGTTGACTTTCGGGTGTTGCAAGCACAACCTGAACACTTGGCTGGCAGTCAGAGGCACTGCCTGGCTGGAAACCTCCAAGGGCAGCAGGAGCAGGTGCCTCAATGGATCCCTCTTATCTCTCTGCTCTGCAGCACTTGCTCTTGCACTCATGCTCTCCAGATCTCTCTTACCCAAGACCCCACCAGGCTGCCTGCATCAACTTTTCTTCTAACAGCCTGTTTTCAATAAATCAGCATGATCTCAGCCCAGCCTGGCTCCAGCTCTCTCCCAAGGAACCAGCCCTGGTAGGGCCGTGCTGGAGTAGCTTGAGTGTGAACTGCTGGATTAAATACGTCTGTTGATGCTGTTCTTGGATTGGAGGCACAGCCCTTGTTACATTACAATAGCAATATCCTTCCTTGTTACCTCTTCCCCTTCCTCCTCCAAAAACCCCACTTCAGACCCAGGGGAGGCTCCGAGTAGTGTTTCCGCACCTTTTTTGGCATGATGGCACTTCCTCTTACACTCTGTGGCTGCAGACCTACCCAGGCAGTGTTGTGGTACCTCAAAGCAATATGGATTTCCCTTGATTTCATCAGCCTTTGGGCTTTCTGCAGTTGTAACAGAAATCAGGAGTGTGGCAGCTGTGCTGGGATACTGCCATGGTACCCAGGGGATGGGTCAGCACATCCTACAGCGCTGTTAGCTGAGGTGCTGCTAACTGAATGTGTGTGCTTAGCCCTTGTGAAATAAGTATTTCATTTCTCCATCATCACATCAGTTGGCTTAAAGCCTCCAGCAGTCAAAGCTGACACACTTTGCCTCTACACCAGGAGAGCAGCTGATCAGCGACTGTTTCCTGGCTCATGGATCTAATTTATCTGCAGTGCACTTCCAGCCTCCCAAACCTGATTGCTTGCAAAGGCATCAATTGCTTGTCTGTTTCCTTTAGCAGATCTCGAGGGCTTTTCTCACTTCTGTCGTGGTTTGACCCAGCAGCCAGCTGAACACCACACAGCTCACTCCATCCTCCCCCAGTGGAAGGGGGGAGAGAATTGGAAGAAAAAAAAATGTAAAGGTTGTGGGTTGAAATAAAGACAGTTTAACAGGACAGAAAAGGGAAGGAAAATAGTAATGATAGAAGAATTAAAGTATAGAAAACAAGTGAAGTACAGTGCAATTGCTCACACCCACTGACCAATGCCCAGCTGGTTTCTAAGCAGCAGCTCCCAGTCAGTTTTTATGCTGGTTTCTATACTGAGCATGACATCGCAAGGTATGGAATATCCCTTGGGTCACTTGTGGTCAGCTGTCCCAGCTGTGTCGCCTCCTCGCTGGTGAGGTGAGGAGAGAAAAGACGTTGCCTTAGTGTAAACACTGCTCATCACCAACGAAAACATCCCTGTGTTATCAACATTATTCTCAGCCTAAATCCAAAACACAGCACTGTACCACCTACTAGGAGGAAAATTAACTCTATCCCAGCTGAAACCAGGGCAGGTTCTAGCTCCTAGGTGACTTGGACTTGAGCCTCAGTTTTGTGATTTGTTGTATATTTACTTTCCATGGGGAAGTGAAAACACCCACGGTGGCTGCTGCATCTCATGGTGTGACAATAAAGCACAAACTCTTCAGTATCTGTCACAACCTGGGGTGGAGGGGGTGCCCAGGCACTGTGTTGTCTTCTGGGCTGGGAAGGTCCAATGCCTCTCTGATTTTTGGGTGCAGGACTCAAGTTCCTTTTCATGATCTGTTCCTCAAATACCCTCTGTGTCTGCAGCTGGAGAGGGAGCAGTCCTGCTCCTTGCCATCATCTGAAGAGGATCATAGGGGTAGAATGAAGCAAAGGGATGAGAAAGTGCTGTGATTACGAGGGTAAATCAGGAAAGAAAAAGGTCTTCAGGGCATTGGATTCAAAGCCCTTTGAAATTCCAGGGAGGATTTTCCCTGTATTTGGTGGGTTTGAATCGTAGCCAGAACAATCTGTTGCATCATTTGCAGATATTGCACAACTGGGGACAGCAGAAGGGGAAATTCTGTGGTCTGGAGAGCTTTATAAGGGTCTGGAAGAGCTGCTCTGGCTTGACCAGTCTGTCAATGCACACCAAGCTCTGGGTCCTGCCCGGAGGTTCTTCAGGGAGCTCAGTGCACGTGCAGGAACCCATTCCAAACTGTGACAGGTAGGAGAGGGGGAAGGTGGGGATGCCTTCAGCTTGGAAAGGTGGAAGACAGCCACACTTCATTCACAAATTTCAGCTTTGGTCATTATCATGGAAATGTGAACAGAAATGTTAGCAAGACTGAAAAGGTGAACTTTTGTGGTGCTATTTTGGGTACAGTGGCAGCTCTTGCGTCCCTGGAAAGAAGGTTGCCCCTAAACAATAGATGAGATTTGGGCTCTGGACCTCCTTAGTCTCTGAATTCATAAGAAGCTGGCCAGGTTTGATTCTTTTTGGGGGAGACCTTGGAGATGTGAATGCAGTGTATTGACTGCAGCTGATGAGCAGGAGCCTGCATCCATCCCAGGCACATGTGCCACCCGAGACAAAGTCCATGGGTGGCTTCTCTGTGCCAGCACATTGGATTTCAAATGTTCCTGCTCTGCTCCTGTGGATCCAGCTTGTTTTCTTGTCTAGTGACCCCCTTATCAGTGTTCATGCTGCTGCTCCCCTTCACTTCCTAATTCCTGCTATCAGGTAACAGCATGACCCTGGCTGCCCACATATCCCAGACTAACTTGGGGTGCAGCTGTCAGTGCTGGGAAGCACTCCTAAAACAAGTAGGTGAGGACCCTGAAAGGGATGTTTGGTGTCCCAATCCTCTTGATTCTCAAACAAAAATGGGTGCAAAACTCTTCTAAGTCTCCTTCAGTCTTTCCTCCTTTGTTCCCACATTCCCCTTGGATGCATAGTGCAAGTTGGCACCTCATGGGAAGCTCTGTGGTGGAGTAGCCAGAGCAGGGATGCACCACCTGATCAGAGCAGGGTCTAGCAGGAAGAAGGGATGAGTCAGGCCCAGCATCCAGCTAGAAGGAGATAGGGCTGGAGGCAGCTATGTTCAAAATAGCTCTGAGATCCACCCTGGAGGTAAGTTAACTTAGTAGAGAGCTGTGGCCCCTTAAATTCAGCTGCTGGAGCAGTGGGTGAAGGGTGCATGGGTGAGGGTCCCAGCTGGGGCTCATCTGAGCAGTTAATCCCTGCTAATTTATCCAGGGCCCTTGTACTCAGGAGGGAGCAGAGTACTGCTGGTTTGTTTTGTTAGTGATTGTTCCATGCTGTTGAACTCATCTACTTTTCTCTCTATATAGTGCCCCAAACCTGCCTGTCAAGATGCCCAAATCCAGCAAGGTGAACCAGGCCCTGGCAGGTAAGGATCCTACTCTGCTTTCCTTGCCCTGTCCCTAGGTTAGGTGAACAAGCAGTTTGTCTTTTCTGTGGCACTTACTTTCCTTTGCTGGCTTTTAGGCAGAGTCTGAAATGTTGCTGGTGTCTAAGATTTGAGACCTAAAGACTTTTCTGAAAAGCATAGAGGGAAAAGTTGGGGGAGAATGGGTGGACAAAAAGTAGTCACTGTTTCTCTCGTCAGTGCTGGTCCTGAGGCTCTCAAAATGAGTGGGTTTATTTGAGGCATGGCTATTCATCCTGTCCTATATGTGTAGATGAGCAAGTAGCAAGGGAAAAGGCACATGAATCAAGCTGCTATTTGCTGCTTTTTTTGAAGTCAAGAGGGAAGAGTGGTGTGAGATAGTGTGTGGGTTTTGATGTGACTTTTTAATGTGGTTTTATTACAAAAGCTCAGGTGGCCTTTAGCTTAAAGAGTATTACGATGCCTTGTCTTGGAGAAAGAGGAGACAGAAGTTGAATCAGACATTGTCTCCTGTAACAGCAGAATACAGGTTTGCTTGTTATCCAAACCTGTGAACACAATACTAAATATACTGAAGACTGGGCCTGGGAGGGATGAAAGTGTCAGTTTTCAATGCTTCTTTTCAGAGTAGATTTGCCTGTTGAAGTTAAAATGGTTCTGCCTTGAAAACGACACCTCGTGCTTGCAGCTTTCAGTGGAAGCCTTGCCATACAAAAAGCCATCAGCACCTTTGCTCTGTTTGACTCAGCCAGTGCCAAACCATGGGACCCTGATGTGGTGGTGGTGCTGGGGGTTAGGGTGCTCTGCCCAGAGCTGAGGTCTTCTCCATACTGTCACCAGCTCTGCACTCAAACTATATCATAACATGGTAACCTGGGGTAAAGCAGTGGAAAAGACCTGATGTCTGGTGTTTTCTGTGTCTGTTTCAGATACTACAGAATATCTATTAACCCTCTCCTTCCTCTGGCTCTTGTTCATGCATGGTCTGTTGAGGTTATTAGCTCCTGGGACATCAAACTCTGCTCCTGAGCAAGCGGAGACACTTAACATTCTTATTTTAAGAGACAGTGGTTACCACCTTATTCCAGAAGAGGTGATGGTGTTTGGTCTCTTCTCAAATGCCAGGCTTTACCCTGCCTAAAATTGATCCCCAGGATTGGTGTTTCCTTTTTTCTAATGTTAGCATCGTTGTGAAAACTGTGCCTTGCATGTCTCTGTGGCCAGACGGGCACTGCATGGAGACTAACCCTGGTGTCCTCTGACAGCATAGCATGCAGCCCATCTGTCTCTTTGTTAGCAAATCACTGTGCAAAGGTGTAGAGCCAAGCTCAGGCCTTGTCTAGGTGGATGACCTGAACAGAACTCCCATTGCTTGTGGCAATTCTGGATTTTATCCCCTAGCTGTTAGCACTGACTTTGCAATTAAGTACTTAATTACAGAAAGGTAAATACAGCAAAGAATTGAAGAGCCCTGGTGAATCCAGGCTGTGGTGATGTTGTTAACTGTGATCTCATTCTCCAAGTGCAAGTCATCCACTGTGGATTTGGAAGAGGTGAATTCATATGGTCCATTTATGCCTTGTAGTGTGGGAAAGCTCAGTAGAATAAGCCATTTGCTACCGTTTAATACGATAAGCTTGTAATTGATATCTCTAGGGGTGCAAAAGAGGGGGATAATTATTCATTTTAATACTGTTTAATTGTTATGAGGCATTCAGCATGAAGCACACTGGGCTGAGTGTGGTCAGTCCAGAAGCAACTCCTCAGGGCCAGTGTCTCCTTCAGATCAAGGACTGCTGCCTTCTGCCAAGTGTGACAGACCTCAGAGGTGCAAGGGAGGAGAGAAATCTGAATTTGAGTTTGTCTTCAAAGTCACATAGAAGCAGAGAAAAGATTAACACAAGTTAATTAGGAAGCGGAAGGAAAATAAGTCTCTGGGGGTATTTCTGGTAAAAAGCAAGCAGCAGAGTTCTGGTAAAAAGGAAAAGTTTTATTGAAACATTGATTGGTTGGGTCTTTAGGGAGACCTTTCCCTCGATGCTCTGCTTTGTGTTCCTAGAACCTCTTCTGGGAAGTGGTATTTTGTTCATATTTAAAATCTTGCTGGTGGTGTGTGAGTTACTGCTCAGGTTATTCTCTATCAGTCTGAGCCCCTCTTGTTCCTTCAGTCCCCACTGCATGATTGCTTCCTTCAGCTTCAGGGCTAGCAGGCTGGGCACCCAAGGGCTCTGTGATGTCATGAGGGAGAGGGAAATCTCAGATGTGACTGAAGGAGGCTTTGCTTTGGGAAATGTGTCTAGAAGTCCCACTATTCTTGGTCTCCATGTCCTGGTGCCTCAATAGCTTTGGCTGTGGTTTGAAGCTGGAGACATTAACCCCCTGAGTCTTGTGCATGATCTCGAGAATCTCTCAAAGTGCACTTTTTAGGATGCAAAGGGAACTTGGGGTGGATAAACAAGAGATGAGAGATCTGTGTGTCTGAATGAGAAGTTGGGTTTCATTTGTGTGATGAGCGTCTGGGGATTTGAGTGAGGGATTTGTAACACAGTCAACCCCACTTGGTCTTCTGGAAGCACCACTTGGGGTCCCACAAATCATGAAGCTGACTTTAAAACCATGTTTTGCTTAAAGAAACCCAACTAATTTATTTTCCCTTGCTTTCTGCTGTTTTAATACTTGGAAGTGCATGTTGAAACTTGTCTTCTAAGCTTTTTCTTTCCCCCTGAGTATTTGGTTGGTACAGCAAAATGCCAGAACAGAGGTCTAAGCAAACTGTTGAACCACAGTGTTGGTGTTGAAGGATCAGCTGGACTAATATCTCTTAGAAATAATGGAGTTTAGCTGGTGTGCCTTGGGGCTGAGGGGTGGGCAAGGTGCTCATATAAAGGCCTTTCTAATACTATTTTTAAAGTAAAAGCTGGAAATGAGTTCTTTGTTAAATAAAACCAAGTGTTTCTCATTCACATGATTCCTCGAGCTGGGGCATTTAGGAACATACTAACCATAATGATGTTGCTGGTGGATATAATTGTACAAATTAGCAATGCTTTTCTGAGTTCTCACAGTATTTGAAGCTAAGCTCTGCCCTGGACCAGTCTGAGGCCTGTGCAAATACAGGTCAGTAGCCAGAGCTGGTGACTGGAAGGGAATGTTGGGCTGGGAGTGACTAAGTGTGTGGTCAACACTCATTACATTATGCAAGAGTGTTTTTCCCAAGCTCAGGTTCTGCACAGGATGTTACAAAAGTCCTTTATTTACACAGCAGGCTGAGAATCATAGAATCATATTTTAGAGAAAAAGCTGGTGGATGTTGTCATAACTCCAGTAAAAATATTTTTACCCCAAGGAGTCACTCACTTTGAGCAGGAGAAAAGAGGCAGTTCTGAGTATGGCTATCACATGTGTTTATAGCATCAGATCAGGTGCCAAAGGATGCTTTGCAAGACTTTGTCTCCTCCCTCTTGTAGTCCTTGCAGAGAAGAAACCCAGTGCCCAGTGGAAAGTGTGAACATATTAAATATTTTTCAAGTTCCTGGGCTAGCTAGTGAGCAGCAGGAGCTCTCACAGAACACATGGTAGCCAAAGCAACTGTGGTCTGGGCAAGCTTGTTATATTGCAACTTAGCCCTTGTGTGTTCAGTGAGAATTTATCCAGGTCCAGGGCTACACTTGCTCCTGACATAACTTCATAGATGCCTGCAACAGGTTCTGACTTGAAATTATTGTGTCCACAGCTGAGAATTGGAGACTCAATCTGCAGGTGTGATGTGTGTCTATGTGTACTTTGTGTGAACATGCAGTCCCATGTGTGTTTCTGTACTTTGTGTGAACATGCAGTCCCATGTAAGGCCTGGGTCAGAAGAGGTCCCTTACTGGGGACTCTGCTCACCAAACTTATGGGAAGATTGTTCATGCTGAAGTTTCCAGTATTGTGTTAGACCTTTAGAGGAGGCTTTGCTGCTGGGATTTGAGATGAGCCAGAAGAGCAGTGTAACATGAGAATGGTCTTTGACTGATGGGGATTTTTTCCTGATGCTTTTTGAATGCTCTCTTGACTCTGTAGATGATTCATTGCATATTGCTCCAAAGGCAGTAGAAGGTTAAAAATTGGCCAAGAAGACCTAATTTCCCCACTTAGACCTTCTCTTGACCAATTGTCTGTGGGATAATGTTGGGTTAGGGTAATTCTTCTGAACCTAATTTCCCCACTTAGACGTTCTCTTGACCAATTGTCTGTGGAATAATGTTGGGTTAGGGTAATTCTTCTGGTCCCACGTTTGCCTTGTGCTGTGTGTCTGTGTGGAGTTGTGGATGGGTTTGCAGCTCAAAAAAAACCAAAAGAAAGCTCATGGAACAAAAGTTGGGGATTTTTGTGATGATTCATGATGCTGGCAGGAGATTTTGGACATAGCATTCCAGGTACAAGAAGGGCTGTGTACAGGAGGTTTTGGACACAGCATTCCAGGTACAAGAAGGGCTGTGTTAGACCTGGGGTCCTATGATTTATGCTCTTCACTTAGTCTGATTTTTGAAGGCAACGTGTTGCCCTCTGATATTGAGAGCCTGAAGTTGGTTCTTCAGCCTCTGCTTCTTTTTTTTTAAGGGCTCAGCATGCTAATGTTAGCAAGACAGTATTGATCTCTCCAGAAGAACGCATTAATTTTGCATTTGCCTATCAGTCAGCTGTGCGTGGGTGGTGATAATCCCTGTTAGTCTTTGGATTCGCATTTCAAATGTCAGTCTGTGCAATCAGTGCTTTTGCACTGCTTAGAAACAGCTTTTTCAGAGACAACTTTGCCTTTCCTTTTCTGCACCAATTCTGGGAGTTGTATTTGCAGCCTTGGTGAGGTCAGGCTGTCTGAGATGATCTCCCCAGCATCTTGTGTGTTTTTCAAGAGTGTTGTTCCTCCAGGCTCACTAATCAGAGTGAGTTGTTACTGCACTTCTGGGAATATCTCTGGCTGTCCTTTAACCCCTGCTGAAAAGGGAAAGGACCTGCCTGGTGCAGGTGACAGCTGTGGTGCTGCTGCTGCACTACAGGTGCTCAGTTGTACTCATTGGAAAAACGAATAACTTTTGTTTCCAGCAACATTTAAGCTCTTCCTTAAGGCTCCCTGGGGATTAGTGGAGTGCTGGCTTAGACGAGGGTTGAGAGCATGCAATAGTCTTGTGGTCTTTAGATCAGGACTTAAAGGATGGATCTGATGGGCTCTCCTCAACTGTGCCTACTAGAAACAGCCTGGTGCTGTCAGAAGGGTGAGGGGTACTAACCCAGTCTTTGTATGCTTTGAAGATCCTCCTCTGGAAGAACTGGGAGGCTGCACCTCAGATCTAGATCCACAATGATGGTATCCAGTGAGGGTGATCCATGGCTGCCTGCTGACCTATTTCCATTTGGAAATGCATGGTTTCACCATCCATTGTGGCTCCTGGTCTTCTGGCCAGACCAGCTCTGCCAAAAGTTCTTGGGTAACGCTGGAGAAATTCCTTCCTCCATCTGTGCCCTTCTCCCTGTGTTGTGAAACCCCTTCTGTCTGTCTTTTGGCCCTTAGATGGGAAAGTTTTAGTATCAGCATTCAACTCTGGGTATCAAGAAAGGAGTTGAACAGCTTCTGGAATATATATTGTGCTCAGACCTTAGGGGATGGAGGCACAAATTGTGGTGAGCACTGTGTAGGAGTAGTTCTGCTCATGGGACACTGACACAGGCTTTGTGCAGGGGATTTCTAGTCACAGTACACAGGTTCTTGCCTGCATATTTCTGGAGGCAGAAAATAGTCTTGCCACTTGCACACAAAGCTGATGCTTCCTGTCATAACTCAATTTTCAGTCATGTGTGGGCAAGGTGCCTCGTTTTTGTCCCGAACAAATGTGCTCTTGAATCTTCCTTTCCCAACACAGCTGAATAGAGGCTTGCAAAAATAAAATCCTTGTAAATCTCAGCTTTCGTCATGCATTACTGAGCAGGATGCTGGCAGGAATGACCACAGCATTAGGATGTGATTTTTGTGTGGTCTGCTCTCAGAGGTGACTTTTGGGGAGATGCTGGTTTTTAGATTGCCTGCTGTTGGTTTGGAACCATAAACATATTTTCAAGTTCTGCTGCTGGCTGTTGCAGGTGGGAAGTCACTTCTTGGGAAAGCCAAGGCAGGTGTTCTCTTGGATGTAAATGTAAGAGCAGTATGGTAGCTTGGAAATGTTATGACTTGTAACCAGCCTGCGTTTCACAGGCAAACATCATCTTGCATCAGCGTGATCAGTCCTGTAGTGTGCCACTTTTACCTTCAGGGAATGGCTGTCCTTTTTAATGATTCATTACCCTTATCAAACTGCATCCTATGGATACAGCTGGCTGGGATGGGGGAGGGCTAGGATTGCGTTGCAGCTGGGGGTGTGAGGGAAAACTGGAATGCTGAGGAGGAGACTGTGTGGGGTGGCAGGGGACTGTGTGGGGCAGCTCCTGCCCTGGTGTGTGAAGGCAGTTCAGCTGCACTCTGGGGGATCCGTTCGGTGTCAGACTGTTGAAGTGTGTGGCTTTAGTGGGGAGCAGCTGAGCAGGACATGTTGCAGGTGATGCCCATGATCCTTCAGGGCTGCTTCCAGGGCTCTGGTGAGCAGGAGAGCTCTGCACCACAGCAGAGTCGGTGCCTGAGGAGCCCTAAAGCCAAGGCAAAGAGGAAGGTCCTGTTCACACACCAGCACAGAGGATCACGGGCAAGACGTGCCCACATTTCCCTCCTTTAATTTGCTGCCTGGGCTTCTCCCTCTGAACACCTCTGGATCCTGTCCTTGTGCTGACTCCAACCCTGCTGCCTCTCAGATGTTTTACGTCCTCTGAATCACAAGGGCTTGGGTTTTGTTTTCTTTTATCTCTTATTTTAATTTTCTTTCCAAGGTTAAAGGTTTTTTTTAATGAATGTGTTTCCCCGTTGTCTCCCTCCTGCATGTTGATCTCGTACCCACTGTAGGCATGACAGCTATTCTGATGTCAGCCGCCGGACTGCCCGTGCACCTCACCTGTGTGCCTCAAGCTGCCAGCACCCATAAAGCCACTAAAAAACACAGCTCAGTTAAGGAGGGGAGGAAAGTGTCCAAGAAAGGTAGTTCCTGCTCAAACTCTGATATTTGCTTCCATCTTCCTTCTCTTTATCTCTCTGCACTTGTTCTGCCTCCCTCCTTTCCTCTTGTCTCTCCCCCCACCCTCTTGGCTCTTTTGATTTGATTGATGATGTTCATCCTGCAAAGGGGAGAAGCAGGACATGTCTCCCCTGACCTGCACCGTCTCTGACAGGCTGTAAAATGAGATGATGAAGTAGATGTTGTCCTGTGGTAGGTCTGTTCATTTCTATCCGTCATGAAAGCTGGAGCAGCCCTGTTCTCTGTGCATGGCAGACACCCCCAACCTCCCCTGTGGTCCCTCCTGGGGAGCCCTGGGTGCCCACACACCAGGACCTTCTCTGAGTCGTTGGAGGGGCAGGTCTGGGAGCTGAGGGACCATCAGGGAGAGCACTGAAGCCGTATGTGCTCTGAAGTGGTTTGCTTGTGAGCCATGTTTGTTGTGATTGAGTCGTGGGATGACAAGGATCTTCCAGACAAGCAGGCCCCTGAGTCATGCAGGGCTTTCTAGGTCAGATTGCAGAGGATTTGTGCTCTCCACCTGGGGTGGAAGGGAGTGGAGCAGAGCGCTCTCAGGTGGATGTGCCCTGGCAGGAAGGGATGGGTTACCTCAGCTCTCCTGCTGAGCTCAGCCACCTCCAGGACAGGGAATTCATTTCTCCTCTTCGTATCTCATTGTCATCCCTCACCCTTGCAGAGCCTGTGGGCTCCCAGTTTAGAGCCTGGATCCCATCTGTGTGTTACAGCTGTGGGACTCTGGGCATGGTGTAGCTGTAGAGTTGTTTGCCAGCCTGGCACAGTTGTTCTGGGGTGGTCAGCTACCACCAAACTTATGGTGTGTGTCTCTTTGAACTAGCAACAGCGGGGACTAGAGTTGGGGATATTCAACATAGAGATGTTTGCATTTAAGAAAGGGAAGAGCCCTGAGGTGGAGGGGAAGAAGCACCTGCCTATCTGGGGAATTTGTTGGTACCATTGTCTATCTTTAGAGTCCACAAAGTCCAAAGCTGTCTGAAAGAGGCAGGAAGGAAAATAGAAATTAAATGAGGAGGGAGGTATTTTGTGGAAACGCATTGTGGAGGGAGCTGTGAGAAGGAGGGAGAGAGCAAATGTGGAGTAGGATGTGTGATGGAGGGGGAGGAGAAAGCAGGGGCGGCAGGAGAAGCAGCAAAGAACAGGAGGAGCTAAGGAAAATGGGAGGTGAAGGAGAAGAGCTGAGCGGAGGTGGGTGGCAGAGGGGCTGGATGAGGATCTTGCGCCATGGAGCCAGCTGGCAAGGTGGTGGGGTAATGTGCCTCCTGGTGCTTCATTCCTGGCATGGGCAGTATTCATGCAGCCTTCCACAGCCAGGGATGAGGGCTGGGTGGTGGGGACACCCTGGAAACAGTGCTGAAACAGAGCTGCAGAGAGGCCAGGCCCTCCCACAGAGGCACTGCCTTGGCCCTGTCACTGGAGGAGCCCCAAAAAACTAAGGGCCAGTCCTGCATTGGTGTTGGTCATCTGCTCCTGGTATGAAGTAGCTGTATTTAGGGCATGGTGTGGCCACAGACACATGGCTGTGCTCTCTGCAGCACGGCTGGCTGCTGGCTTCTCCTCTGTGTGGTCTGTTGGTCCCAGGTGCTGCACCACTCGTGGCATCCAGCCCTCCCTGGCACAGAGGGGATGTGGGTGCAAGCAGCCAGGATGCTGTAAGGGTGGGATGTTAACAGGAGGACACATCCTGTGACTACTGAGTGGGGTGGGGAGAGCAGCAGTGCAGAGCACGAGACAGGGTGAGTGGGGAGGGTGGGACCAGCGCTGGGTGTGAGAGCAAACACAACACTGCGTTGGGTATTGACTGGGTGGCTGTAGCCATTCCGGGTGTTACACACCCCATCAGCATCTCCTCTTCCATGAGATGCTGTTTCCTCAGCGCTGGCTGCAGCACACAGGAGCACATGCGTGTCCTGCTGGGGCTGCTGGGCTGCCCTTGGCCACGGCCTGGGCTGGGACAGCGCTGGCACCGGCGCCAGCCCCGGGGGTGTCCGGGCAGCTGGCTGACACCTCCCTGCCAGCTCATCGATGCCACCTGCTGGGGCCGGGACACCTCCGGAGGAGCAGAGAGAGGGCACCAGCAGGAGGCATGGGACGGGAAAGGAGCATCAAGCAGTTCCTTCTGCCATCTGGCATGGCAGGGTTTGTCTCAGCCATGTGCTGCAGAGGAGACTCTGGCAGCTCTGCCCTTTCCCACAGTGATGCATGAGAAGGGAGAACCTTTTGGTGGTTTAGGTTACTAAAATCCCTTCTCTTGTTTTAGAACACAGGATCCCCATTGCTGGGGGCCAGGATGCCAGTTCTGCAAAGTGCCTAGCTCCTGGGATGCAGTGTGTGCTCAGTTCCTCCTCAGCACAAGCTGTTTGTATAACACCTCTCTGGACTTAAGAACATTGTTCTGCAGTGCAGGTCCTGACTGAGCCTGACTTTTGGCCAGACTGTTTGCTCTCCCTGTACAGACCTTGAAGTTGCCAACAGGCAGAGATGGGACCATTTTCTGCCCTGAATTTCTGCATTGTGTGTCCTTTCCCACATCCCTCTTGGATTTTCCATCATGGAGAGCTCAGGCATCCGAGGGCAGGTCCAGTGGTGCTCTGACTACGACGAGCTGTTGCTAAAACAAGTGCTGGTGGGTGCTGTGTGCCCTTACTGAGCCTCTTTTCTCTCCCTGCTACTGGAAACCACAGTCCCACATGGGATGAGGCAGCACTGATGGAATTGCTGCCAGCTTGGTGGATAACTGGGTCTGCTAAACAGAGGTGCTAATTAGTCAGGATTCATTAAGGCTGTTGCTGTTCTGGCAGGGATGTCTCTGGCACAGACATGTGCTGCAGGTCCCGGGGAAGCCGAAGTCTCCGGGCAGGCTCCTGCACTATCCATGCTGGCACAGGGCCTGGCAATGTCTGCCATCGTGATGGATCAGCACTGCCTTCCTGCTGGCTGGCACTCTGCTGTGCTTCCTTGGGATGCTGCAGCTGCTGTCTCATGCCAGCATCACTGACTGGGACACTGACTGCTGCGCGGGGGAGAAGGGCAAGTGGCTTGGAGAGAGTAGGACAAGCACCCTGTGGTGTCCATGCCTTCCTAGGGACCTCCAGGGAACTGAAGGGAGAAGGTGTTGGCTTGGGTCTGCTGTGCCACTTGTTACCCTCTTAGCACTTCCCACTACCCACTGTGCATTTCCACCTGGCGAGGAGGTTTCGCTGTGCATCCATCCCCTCTGGAGTGGGCAGTCCCTGCAGAGTGCTGCGGTATGGGAGGAGATGAGCATGCTCATCCTTCCCTGCCAAGCACAGGGGGATTAATCCCTACTGACTGATTGCTCCCCATATGTATGTCTGTCTGCCTGCAGCTGGGTCTGTGGACTGTGCCAGTGGGACTGAGGAGCCCCTCAGAGTTGAGAGAGCTTGCTGTTCCCATGAGGAAGGAGACAGGCTGCAATAGCAGGGATGCTCTGAGCAG
>NW_008658659.1:28854-31787 GCF_000695815.1 Acanthisitta chloris
TTTTTAATACCAATCTCCTCTCACCTTCCTGATCTCTGGACAGCAGTCTCAGGGATTGAGGCTGTTAGATCCAGCCTTTGCAAGTCCAGGGAGGAGCAGAGGTGATGGGAGCTGTGTGACTGTCCATGACAGTAACTAGAAACAACCCATTTCTGACTTGCAGAGGGTACCAAAAAAAGTCTGTTGCAAACCATATGGCTCATTTTGGGATACAGAAGGAGGCATGTTACTGCTGCAAGCATTTGGTTGCCGAGCAAGGCTTCAAAACACATCTGTTAAATGTTGCCCATGGAAAGCCCTTGCTTCAGCAAGCAGCTGATTATCTACAGGGAGGAAAGGGAAACATTAAAAACAATTTGATAGTCCTCTCTTGTAAATGAAAGAATAGTAAACATTCTTTGGCATCCTGGATAAATCCATAGCACAACGCTAGGCCACCTGGTGATAAACGGCATCAGTCGATTCTGCTAGTGCATTTTCAACCCACTATTGAATCCAGAAAACTCTGGGGACTGAACAGGCTTTGCTGATCCCAAGGGATGGCTAGAACAAAGGTTTGGAGAAAAGCACTTTCGTGGAGCAAATGGTCCTGTAAGGAAGTGATTCATGTGCTGGAGCATATGTGGCTCGTGCGGTGGTCCCAGCTGCATCCCAACCCCCCATCCTGCTGGATGTGGCTGGCCAGGTGTGCTGGTCTGCCCAAGGAAGAGCCTCTTATCAGAGACAAGGAAGGCTGTGTGTGCTTCACTACCCCTGCTGTAACCAAGCTCTCAGCATCAAAGGGCTTTTTTGGGACTGGACATTCAAATTCTTGCAGCTGGGGACAGATTTTTCCGAAGCATCTGGGCTCCCTGGCCCTTTCTCTCTCCAGGCAGCTTTGGTGGCTCTAAATGCATCAGAGTATTGTCACAGCAAAGTGACAGGAACAGATTGGAGATGCCACAATGTAAATCCATCAGGCATGGGTTTCCTAAGGACGGCTGAGGGCTGCATCACCCTCTTCTGCCTGTCTGATTGCCCCAGCTCCATCCTAATGCCAGCTGGTGCAATGCCAGTTGCTTTGCCTGAAATCCCTGCTGTACCCCACAGAGTCTGCAAGAATTCTCCTGTTTCCTTACCCAGCTCTGCACCAGAATTTTGTCTCCTTTCATTGATGTCATTTGAATGAGCCCGGTCAGTTCTTTCTTGGGCGAGTTATCTCTTTGTTCCTTGGAGCTGCTACAGAGGAAGGAAAGTCACCAGGGACTGTGTGGAAGGAGCATCCCCCACTGGCCTGAGTGAAGTGAACTGCTCTAAAGCTGCTCAGATCTCAGCCTGAATGAAGTGAACTGCTCTAAAGCTGCTCAGATCTGCAGTGCAGGTGGGAGCAGGTGAGCTGGGGCATTCTGCCAAGTACCAGGCAGGTGTTGCTGCTGGTGTAACACACCCTCTCTCCTCGCTTCCCTCGCTGTCTTCACCACCTTGTCTGTGCATCTTTTTGGCATTGCTTCCTCCAGCCCACAGCCAGAGGAGACACGAAGGTCACTTCAAAAAGAGACACCTGGAAAACAGAGGTCAGGTGGAGAAGGACTTGGTGGGTGCTCTGTCAGGCAGCACAGGATCCTCAGGGATGAGAACACAGTGGCCGTCACGACTCCTGGAAGTGGATGGAGTTAGGATGGGTAGCAGCTGGCCCTGCTCACAGCCCTCTCCAAAAGCTGCAGAGCAGAAGAAACTGAAGCCTCCATCTCTCGTATGACCATGAAGGTCTCCTGTGGTTGCAGACCAGAGCCTGATTCCAACTGCCACATGTAGAAAATCCCACCCTTTGTTTGCCAGCCTGGAGCAGGGACATCACAGAACACTTGGCTGAAGGGCTTTAGGCACAGTAAGCACTGAGCTGAGCTCTGGCAGTGAGCTGAGACAGCTCAAACTGGTCACATCCCTGTGAGACTTAGTCCTGGCTGTCAGCTGTTGATCCGTGGCTTGCAAGCAAGGTTCCAGAAGAGAGGATTCCTGGATCTTTTTTTCTGCTTTGGAAAAGACTAGACAAGAAGCCACATTCTCTGTGAGATCTGGTGATGAGACCTTGAAGCAGCTCCTGCTGAGCCCTTGGCCTGAGAGCTGAAGGGCTGAGGCTTGCCCAGGCTCCTCTGTCTTCTGCTCTTCTTGTGGCACTTCTTGGAAGTGGTTTTTCAGGGGATTTTGGCCCCTGAAGTGGAAAACACCCGCTTCTGTGTTGCTCTTTGGCTTAATGCTTAATTTATCCAGTTGTCACCTTCCTGGCTTGGGGTCTCCAGAGGGTGATCCTCACAGCTCTGTTCTGCCTGACACGTCAGGCATCTCTCCTGCCTGGCACTGGCATTCAGAGCAGGCATCCCTTCACCTCCTAGGCTCCTTTACTTGCTCTGTGTGCTCAGCCATCCCTTCCTCCTGTTACTGCTGCCAGAAATCACGTGTTTCAGGATGGCCAGGAATCCCCTTCTGAAAATAGCTCCTCTTAATGACTGTGTTTTCATTTGGGAGAGTCCAGCTTCCAGTTCGTCAGTCGCCTTAGCTAAAGGATGTTCCACCCACATAAGTGCTCTGCCTTGCTCTCTTCCGTGACACTCTAGGGAATGAGTGGCTTCTACCTGCCAGAGGATCTGTGCCACCCAGGCCTTGGCCTGTGTGCCACCACCTGTAGCGTGCGAGCAGTCCTTCCCTTCTCCTTTGTGTTTGTTTCTCCGTGAAAAGTGGTTACCAAGAAAATAGCACCCAACCCTTCCTGCTGGTGGCAGACATGGCTTTTCTGGCATGGAAGCACAGCTCCAGTGTGGCTGTCTCTTGTTGCACAGCTCTTTTGACCACAGAGCCAATGCTTGTGGACCCTCCATCGTCCTTGAAAGCACCGAAGTGGATGAGGAGAGCTGAAGACGTGTTGTGCAGCTCCATTGCCTGACTTGCATGTGGGG
>NW_008658660.1:0-4114 GCF_000695815.1 Acanthisitta chloris
GCAGTGTCCATACAGTGCCATGTCCATGACCTCCTGTGTCTTTAAGCAGGGGTATCTGTAAGCTGCTGTATGTTGTCCTGTCCATAATCCCCTGGTCCATAAGCTGCTGTGGCTATAAGTGCTGGAGCTGTACCGTGTCCACACACAGTGACAACCATGTGGCTCACACTGCTGGTGCTGCTGGTCCTGGCCATGCTGGCCCTGGGGCGAGTTGCCTACAGGCTGCTGGCCCCATCTGGCAGCCCCTTTGCTGGGCCACCCCTGGAGCCTCCCAGGCCACTGGTGACAGACCCACGTGCCCGGGACAAGGTCCTGAAGAAGGGTGAGTGCTCGGTGTCCATCGTGTGTCTGTCTATCTGGGTGTGTTCTGACCTGTGGAGTGCCAGGAGTGCTGCCCATTGTGTGTGCTCATGTCACCTGGTGCATGCCACAGTGTGGCTGAGCACATGTGTGTGCACAGGGTTCAGTGTCTGGGGTGGTCACTGATGGGCTGAGCACACGTGTGCACAGGGTTCCATGTTCAGTGGTGGTCACTGACAGACTGAGAACACATGTGTGCACAGGGTTCAGTGTCTGGGTGTGACCATGGGCAGTGATTAATCACATACATGTGCAGAGTTCAGTGCCTGGGTGTGACCATGGGCAGTGATTAATCACATACATGTGCAGAGTTCAGTGCCTGGGTGTGACCATGGGCAGTGATTAATCACATACATGTGCACGGTCCAGTGTCTGGTGGTGGTCACTAATGGTGTGAGCACACACATATGCACAGGGTTCCATGTTCAGTGGTGGTCACTAATGGTCTGAGCACACACATATGCACAGGGCTCCGTGTTTAGTGGTGGTAACTAACAGGGTGAGCACACGTGGTGCAGGGCTCTGTGTTCAGTGGTGGTAACTAACAGGCTGAGCACACATGTATGCACAGGGTTCTTTGTTCAGTGGTGGTCACTAATGGTCTGAGCACACATGTGGTGCAGGGTTCTGTGGCCAGTGGTGGCCATGGGCAGGTTCTGAGCACACGTGTGTGCACAGGGTTCAATGCCCAGCGGGTGCCGGAGCGGCTGGATGCAGTGGTCATCGGCAGTGGCATCGGGGGGCTGACGGTGGCTGCCACCCTGGCCAAGGCAGGCCGGAGGGTGCTGGTGCTGGAGCAGCACGACCAGGCTGGTGGGTGCTGCCACACCTTCCAGCAGCATGGCACCGAGTTTGATGTGGGTAAGGACCCCCAAATACCCCTACCATCCCCCCAAACCCCTCAGCATCCCCTGCAGCCTCCACAGTCCCCATGAGTGAACTCACTGCATGTGTGTATGTGTGTGGGAGCGTGTTGTGCAGCTGTGTGCATGCAGTGTGTGTGCACAGTGTGTGTGCATGCAGTGTGTGCTGTTTGCATGTAGCCTGTGTGCAATGTGTGTGCAGTGTGTCCATGCCATGTCCATGCCATGTGTGTGCTGTGTCCATGCCATGTTCATGCCTTGTCCATGCTATTTGTGTGACATGTCCATGCCAAATCCATGCCTTGTCCATGCTGTGTCCATGTTGTGTCTGGACTGTGTCCATGCCATTTCTGTGCCATGTCCATGCCATGTCCACGCCATGTGTGTGCCATGTCCATGCCTTGTCCATGCTGTGTCCATGTTGTGTCTGGACTGTGTCCATGCCATTTCTGTGCCATGTCCATGCCATGTCCACGCCATGTGTGTGCCATGTCCATGCCTTGTCCATGTTGTGTCTGTACTGTGTCCATGCCATGTGTGTGCCATGATGTCCATGCCGTGTCCATACTTTGTCCGTGCTGTGTCCATGTTGTGTCTGTACTGTGTCCATGCCATGTGTGTGCCATGATGTCCATGCCGTGTCCATACTTTGTCCGTGCTGTGTCCATGTTGTGTCTGTACTGTGTCCATGCCATGTGTGTGCCATGATGTCCATGCCGTGTCCATACTTTGTCCGTGCTGTGTCCATGTTGTGTCTGTACTGTGTCCATGCCATGTGTGTGCCATGATGTCCATGCCGTGTCCATACTTTGTCCGTGCTGTGTCCATGTTGTGTCTGTACTGTGTCCATGCCATGTGTGTGCCGTGATGTCCATGCCTTGTCCATGCTGTGTCCATGTGTTGTCTGTACTATGTCCATGCCATGTCTGTGCCATGTCCAGGCCATGTCCATGCCATGACCATGCCAGCAACCCATCCCAACCCCACCCCTAGTGTGACCCACAACACAGAGGCCAAACCCTTCCCTCCCCCATTGCCCCTGAGTGCTCCCACTGCGTGTCCACATGATCCCCCTGGTGTCCCCATCCTGTGTCCCCTGTCCCCCAGGCATCCACTACGTGGGGCAGGTGCACCCGGGCAGCATGCTGCGTGTGGCACTGGACCAGCTGACAGATGGGCAGCTCTGCTGGCACCGCCTGCCCGACCCCTACGACGAGGTGACCCTGGGACCTCGGCGCTACCAGCTGCACGCTGGCAAGGTGACCTTTGTCACTGCACTGGAGGAGCAGTTCCCTGCTGAGAGAAAAGCCATCAGGGAGTACATGAAGCTCTCCAAGGTGGGAGCCTGGTGGTCACCTCCCCATGGGGGTGGCATGTCCCCAAGAAGGGGTGGTAGGGTTGAGAGTGGACAGGTTGGGATGTCAGGGTGGTGGCACTGGTGGGAATGTGGATGATGGGTGGGCATGGGGAATGGGTGTGGTGGGGAAGGGGCTGTGGGAATGGTAGGGACAAGGGTAATGGGTGTGGAGGGGACATGGGTGAAGGGTATGGTGGGGACAAGAGTGATGGGTTTGGTGGAGACAAGAGTGATGGATATGGTGGTGAGTGGGAGTGTTGGGGACAAGAGTGGTGGGCATGGAGAGGACACAGGTGATGGACATGGTGGTGACATGGGTGATGATCATGGAGGGGACACAAATGATGGATGTGGAGCGGGATACAAGTATTAGATATGGTGAGGACAAGTCCTGGAGATGATGAGGACACTGCTGGGTGCTGAGCCAGGGGTGGGGATGGGGTCACAGCAGTGACAGTCCTGAGGATGTGGTGATGTCCAGGCAGGGCAGTGTGGGTGGTACAGTGACACAGGTGGATGTCTCACAGGTGGCCTCGCGGCACGTGGCACTGCTGGTGATGCTGAAGCTGGTCCCACTGTGGCTGGCCAAGCTCCTGCTCCGCTCTGGCCTCCTGCACTTGTTGTCCCCTGTGTTCCACATTGCATCCACCAGCCACAGCCAGGCCACAGAACAGCTCACCAACGACCTCGACCTGCGCGCCCTGCTCGGCTACCTCTTCTACGGTCAGGGGCCGTCAGGATGGGGAGGGGTGTGTCGTGACAGGGAGGGGTCTGGTTTTGTCATGGTAGGGTGAAGGGCTGTGTCATGATAGGGGATGGCACCATCCTGTCAGGGGCGTGCTGCATTGCAATGAGGAGGGCTGTGTCGTGATATCAGAGGGTGATGTTGCATTAGGAGAGGGCTGTGTTGGGGTAGGGGAAGGCTGTTGTGATAGGAGAAGGATGTGTTGTGATAGGGAAGAGCATCATGGTGATAGGGAAGGGCATCATGGGGATAGGGAAGGGCATCATGGTGATGGGTGAGGGCTGCAGCACGATAGGGGAGGGCTTTATCAGGATGGGCAAGGCTATGTCGTGATGAGGAGGACCATGTCATGGTAGGGAAGGGCTGTGTCATGATAGGGAAGGGTTGTGTCACAATCAGGGAGGCAATGTCATGGCAGGGAAGGGCTGTGCCATGATGGGGAAGGGTTGTGTCACAATCAGGGAGGCAATGTCATGGCAGGGAAGGGCTGTATCATAACTGGGTTGGACTCGATGATCTTTGAGGTCTCTCCCAACCCGGTTGATTCTATGATAGGAGAGGGTTGTACTGTGATGAGAAGGGCCATGTCGTGACAGGGGAGGTGACATTGGGGAGTTTGCCAGCCATGCCTGCTACCTTTCCCCAGGCACAGCCCCGCGGGACTCCAGTTTCCTGGTGAACCTGCTGCTGGTGCATCACTACCAGCGCGGGGCTTGGTACCCGCGGGGAGGGGCGAGCGAAATCGCCTTCCACGCCGCGAACCTGATCGAGAGCGCGGGGGGCGCCGTG
>NW_008658661.1:0-5637 GCF_000695815.1 Acanthisitta chloris
CTGCTGGCTCATGTTCAGTTTTCTGTCAATCCAAAGGTCTATCCCAGGTCCCTTTCTGCCTGGCTGCTCTCCAGCCACTCTGTCCCCAGCCTGTAGTGCTGCATGGGATTGTTATGGCCAAAGTGCAGGACCAGCACTTGGCCCTGCTAAGCCTCATCCCGTTGGAATCAGCCCATCTCTTCAGCCTATCCAGGTCCTTCTGCAGAGCCCTCCTGCCTTCCAGCAGATCAGCACTCCTCCCCAGCTTTGTGTCATCTGCAAACTTGCTGATGGTGCACTCAATCCCCTCATCCAAACCATCGGCAAAGATATTAAAGAGAACTGGGCCCAGCACTGACCCCTGGGGAACACCACTAGTGACTGGCCACCAACTGGATGCAGGAGGAATACCCTCCTTCTGCACTGACCTTGGTGTCTGCATAGTTGTTCCTCTCACATATTCTCAATTCTCTCTTCTCTGGCTGCAATTACTTCTGCAATGACTTTTTTTTTCCCCTCTAAGATATGTTATCACAGAGACGTTATTACCCTCTCTGATTGTCATGGCCCTGGTGCAGCAGCACGTCCATCCTGGAGCTGCTGGCATTACCTCTGGTGGACATAGGGGAAGCTTCTAGCAGCTTCTCACAGAAGCCAACTCTATTGCCCTGCTGCCACTAAAATCTGACCACACAAACCCAAAACACTGCTCTACAGAACAAGAAGAGTACAAGGTACTTCAGCCATGACTGTGACTTCTTTAGGACCTTCTAAGGTCTTATATAACTGAATCTAGGGAGTTTATGTTCCATGTTGGACCTAGTCCTTTGTCCAGAATAATTTTCTAGAATAATTTTAATTGTCACAACATGTTACTTGTGAGATATTCCCAGAGGCAATGACTTTAATAGAGGGATTTTTTAATCTACAGAAGACCTTCACTGCACAGACCAAATTTAGAGAAGTCAGTGTCTGCAGAGAGGTATTTATTTTTAGTTTATATTACATATGCTATTTAAGTATGTTATAACGTGCAGTTTATTACCCCCTCAAACATGCTTATGAACATAATGACCACTGGTGTCCCTAAGATATGTCATCAAAGTCTTCTAAAGTGTAGAGAGTGTATTACATGCTGGGAAGCAGAAGGAATCTCTTTGCTTCATACACAGTACGACTGTGTTGAGCAGTGCCTATTTTTAATTAGTTTTGCACTTTATTACTAATAAGGAACAGTTTAACAAATGATTTTAAAACCAATGGGCACGATGTGGAAAATCTTTTGGATGGAAAAACGTATCCTGTACTAAGAAAGAAAATGCTGAAAATGATACCAGGATTTTACAGTGGTGTATCTGTCTGTTCCAGAAAAAGTGTATGGAGTCAAGCACAAGACTGCACAGTTACAGACTGTAAGCAAGATAAAACCTGCTTCAATATGAAGAGCCATTCACAAATCTAGTGTCTAGACTTACTCTAAAGGACTTTTTGAAAACACTCCTACAAAAGATGATTTCTCTTTAACAGGTCTGAAGGCACAGACCCATACTGAGATGCCATCAGGAACGCACTGTTCCCAGGGAAGCCAGTGATATTTGGACAAGAGGCTACTCAGGGCAGGGCAATGAGGTGTCTCAAGGGAAACAGTACTCTGGGATGCACACAGGGTAGGAATGGAAAGTGCAGGAGGAAAACATCTCAGAACAGTAGCTTGTGTCTGCAGATGGGACTGTCAGTGACCCTGGCTGCAGAAAGGAAGGCAGGACTAAGCACGCCTGGGGATGTCAGGTGGTTTACAGAGCTTCACACACTCATGTTAGGAGGACCAACAAGAGATGTAGTCTTGTTTAATCCCTGAAGACTTTCTTCCTGTAAAATTCACCTAAATGCAGATAGCACTTCTCCCTAATGATAAGACTTAGGTTTCATCATCTAAACATGACATAATTTCTGCAGAATTTCAAGATGAGTATAACTGAGATAGATGAGAGTATCAATAAACTGTGACATGATATTGTGCAGGGATACTTCCATGTATCTGTTCTGCATCAGGGTGATGGGGATTGGTGGTTCAGGATTCTTTCTGGATATTACTAAGAAAGGCGCAACTACTGACAGTGTAATAAAATAGTTGTTTTAATTAGGTGGAATGAAAAAAGGAATATAGATAGTAAGCAAATCTTAATGCCCTTCAGATACTGGAGATCCTGCTTTTGTGCAACATTGGACAAACCCTAGCTGCATTTTCCCATGGCATACTGTGCAGATCACATCCATGGAGATGTTCCACCTCCCTTCCATGCAATGGTACCTTTTACTGCTTGTAACAAAAAAACCTGTATACCTTCTCCTGACAGGTGTCTTTCATAATACTCACTAGAGCAGTGCACAGGCAGCAGTAGATGTTCCAGCACATTCCCTTACATCATCTATTTAGACTAACCAATATTTGGGCTTCTCAAAGCCTAACTACAAGGCCCAATAGAGCAGATATGGCTTGCCCAAGATTACTCACTCCTTGATTACAGTGTCTTCCACAACACTCCTAATGCAATATCACAACATCTACTAGAATAGTACTGAAACAGAAATAGAAAAAAAACACCCCTAGGTTTTAATTTAATTAAACATTATTCTCACATGTAATATATAATTGAAAAAATACCTATATCATATAGGTTCCCCTGAGACATAGCTGAGAAGCATCTAAATGTCTCTGAGCTTAAGCCTACAGCATGATGAGGGATCAGCCAGAGCTCATGGAGTGACATGGTGGTTCTACATCACTCAGATTTTTTGGTTAATTGGATAACTTCATAAACTAAATCGTAATATAACTAAACTTCTTATGGCCTCTCTGATCATTCATCAATCCGCACTCAGCTTCAATAACAAGATAATCGTGGCATTTACCCAAAGATATATTCCATTGAATACCAGGTTAGTAATCTGATCAAGTCCTTCTGGCCCTGAAACAGCCTATGAGTGCTTTTCATGTGCTGCAAGAGCAGAGCTCTTCAGGCCGCACACCCACTTAAAAAAAGCTGAAACAAACATCAATGAGGGATGAGTTTGTTTCATCATGAGTTTCATGAAGATCCAGATTTACTATCAGAGGATATACTCGTAAAATAAAGAGCTGGAGCCTTAGATGGGATCCCAATGAATGTGCCTAGGCAGAACTGGGTGAGGGTCCATGTCTGACATGAACAATATAACCCATGTAGTTGCATGGGAGTATATGCATTTTAGTTTTATTGTGGCATCAATTATTTAACTTCCAGAATGTGTTTTGTGAACAAATCTTGCAGCATAAGCCTATTATGTTTTCAGTACCATCAGGGCAGTCCAAATTTCACAATTTCCTCTGGTGTTATATGAATCAAAGTATGACACTGATTGGCCTCTAGTTAGGTATTAAAAGAATCAAATTATTTTCTCCTTAAACAAAGGGTAAGAGACAATCCAACAGTTAAAGCTTTTGTTCTCCAAAAAGCCAATTGTTATTTGAAGAATTTTGGGTGCTAAAATGCCTTTAATTAAACTTGTATCTCTTCAGCATGACAGGCTTCTTTTGGGATATAAATGACACTTGTACCCAGAGTGGTAGTGGTGCTGCTGCATTTTTCCCCTAAGCCACCATGTCCCCTTCCTTGCAGTTACCACAGCACTGTTCATAGCCAAGCATCAGCTCCAGATTAAACAGTGGTATTTCACAGCAGAATATCCACAAAGTTGGCAGTGTCTGTCAACAACTATTCGAAAAAACAAGCCCAGTTGAATAGCAGAAACAGGTATGATGTTCTAGCATGCCAAAAGATGACCATGAGACATATGCACAAGCCCAGTTGAATAGTAGAAACAGGTATGATGTTCTAGCCTGCCAAAAGATGACCATGAGACATATGCATGCAAGGGAAAAGGGAGAAAGGAAGGAAGTAAGACCATTTGGAATCTCATCAGTGTTTTAGTTTTGCTAAAAGAGATTCCTAATTTTTGCATGCCTAGTGCTATTTTAAAATACCTGTGTTGAAGATGCAGTCTGTAAAATTAGACAGAAGCTCATGGGTCTGAGGAAAATCCTTTTCAAAACAAGACTGAAAAAAAATTTAAGAGATGAAAAATAATCAACTTGCTTTTTCCTGTTTGCTTCCCTCTTTCCAGCGTAACAAGCACAGTACTTTTAAAAAGTGTCTGCTCATACTAGATTTCCTGTGTCAGCTCCACTAGGGCTCCGCCCTGAAGGTATTCTTTCTTTAGGGGAAGACTATCATCCTTAGCCACAAGGTGTTTGTCACAGGAAAAAGCTTTTGTCCAGGACCACATTTAACTTTTCAAAGCCCTAAATTCTCTTATTTAGATAGCATAACACATCACTGGGAACACCACAGGATTTGGAATCCCTGCTACATGCAGGATGGCATGAAACTAAATACCCTGAGTTTGATAGCACAGCATCACCAGCCTGTTGAGGCAGGTGATTGTCCTGCTCTGCTCTGCACTGGTGCAGCCTCACCTCGAGTCCTGTGTGCAGTTTTGGGTGCCACAATATAATAAAGATATAAAGCTGTTAGGCAGCTTCCAAAGGAGGGCTGTGAAGATGGTGAAAGGTCCAGAAGGAAAGTCATATGAGGAGTGGCTAAGGTCACTTGGTGTGTGCAGCCTGGAGAAGAGAAACCTGAGGAGACACCTCATCATGGTCTACAGGGGAGAAAAGGTGGAAGCTGAGAGACATGCACAGATCTCTTCTTCTTGGTGACTGGTGGTATAACCAGAGAGTTATATCATGAAGTTGTGCCAGAGGAGGTTTAGTTTGGTTATTAGGAAAAGATTCTTCACCCAAAGGGTGGTTAGGCATTGGAACAGGCTCCTGAGAGAAGCGGTCAAGCACCAAGCCTGCCAGAGTTCAAGAAGCATTTGGACAATGCTCTCAGGCACATGTTGTGATTTTGGGGGTTATCCTTGGCAGGGCCAATAGCTGGACTCGATGATCCTTGTGGGTCCCTTCCAAATCAGGATATCCTACGATTCTATAATTCTGTATTCTATGATGTTGTTAGCTCTTGCTCTTCCATCCCTGGAGTGCCTGCTGAAGTAATCAGAGCACCGGCCACTTGCTGGGGATGAATGATTATCTGTTGTTTGCAGGTGCATCCCAAGTCCTTTCTTGCGATGCTTTTTATTCTCAAGTGCCTGTTGGGAAATCCTGAATGCCCAGAGATCCGGACTGAAAGAAAGACAGGATCTCTCTGTCCTCCTTACCAACCTAAAGTAAGATCATTACAACAATAATTTCCTGATATTTCAGACCTGCCAGATCAAGTTCTCTATTGCTTTTATTGGCAATTGCCCAAATTTCCTGACAAACTGGCCTTGAGGGAGGGGCCAGCACTGTACAGACATGTCAGACTGACTGACTGAGGAAGCATCAGTCTGCTGGTCTGGAGCAGTGCTTCCTGCTGCACCACAAGTTGCTGCAGAGGCTTTCCCCCAGCTTCTAAAGATGGGCAAAATGTGATGCCTAGGTCCAGCAGCTGCTAGGAAAGTGCCCTCTCTTTTAGCCTAGTGTAGGCAGCAAGCCTAGTGTTGGTATCAGGGTGGCTGCCCTGGGCTGGGCAGAGCCAGTTTCGTGTGGCTCCAGTGGACTCACTGCAGGGC
>NW_008658661.1:5671-21441 GCF_000695815.1 Acanthisitta chloris
GTGACCTCTGGGAAAACGTATTTAGGGAAGGGAAAAACACCAGATCTCACAGAGAAAGGTGCAGCAAAAACGAAGTGAGAAATAGCCCCGCAAGCACCACAATGAAAGAAGAATGTGTGCTTTGGGCACCAGAACGGATTCCCCTGCAGCCCACGGAGACAACCATGGAGGAGTGGGTATATTCTGAAGAATTGCAGCCCATGGGGAGTCATACCTTTACCAGAGGAAGGAGCGGCAGAGAAGAACTGCTATGGACTGACCACCACTATCCCTCTCCATTCCCCTGTTTTGCTCAGGTGGCAGAGGAGGTAGAGGAGTCAGGAGTATAGGAACTAAGATGAACCTGGGAAAAAGGAGCGGATGGGGAGGAGGTGTTTTTTTTTTTGTCTTAATGTCTCACCATCTTGCTTTATTTTAATTGGCTATAAATTATATTAGTTTTCTCCAAGTTGAGTCTGTTTTGCCCACGACGGTAACTTATAAATGATCTCCCTGTGTTTGTCCCAGCCCATAAGCTTTATAATCCTGTTTTGTGCCCATGTCTGGTTAAGGAGGGGATATAAGAGCAGCTTGGTGAGCATCTGACAGCTAGGCAGTGTCAACTCTCTACATTCCTTTACCAGGAATGTTTTATGGGATTTTTTATGTATACCAGGCATACAGTGCTCATACAGAAAAAAAAAGATAATTTAGAAATTACTTAAAATGCAAGACTCCCCTATTACCTCCACACAGACCCCACCCCACTTTGGATAAAACACATGGATGGAGTACAGTGAGCTAAAACAACAGATTATCAAATCAGGCAGTTTGCGATTTGCAAGGCCCCCAGCCCAGATGAAAGTGCCTCATTCAGACAGGTTTTTAGAAGGTTGATGGATTCTCCAGCATTCGCCACACCTTTCCCTTTGCTTCATGCAGGTGATTGTTTTGATCTTTGCTAGAAGCTTTCTGCAGTGTTAGGCAAGGTCCCACCTGCTCATAAGCAGCGTGCGCTCAAGGGTGGAGCATGGTCTTTGGTTTCACTGAACGTGTTAAACATCTGCTAGGAAGCTTGAAAGCAGAAATGTTCTGTTCTCTGAGGCCTGTAATGGGAACAAACCTGCAAGACAACTGTTCCTCTATGAGGGAAAAAACAAAAGGATTCTAAAAAAAGGCCTTGTTTTTTTCTGGTAAATACTGCATGAAGGGATGTTTTCTTTGATGTAAACTTTCGCTTCAGTGTGCAGTGATGCTTTTACTCAGCTGGCAGCTTTTTAAGTTACTGGCTATGCTTTATAAATGGCAGGGATGCACTTGTCAGGGTGCTGGGAGACTGGCATTAACTTCTGTCTGGAGAAAAGAAAATGGTTTGTCTGGGAGAAGTGCTCCAGAATTACACAGTACTACTGTTTAAGTAGCATGACCATCTCATAATTGTTGGGACAAGCACGAGGAGATATTAAAAAACAAACAAAAAATTGTGGCTGTTGCTTCTTGATGTGAAACACCAACATCTTTCTATTTAAGGCTTTGAACTGGACTATTAGTGAGCAGAGATGCAAGCATTTGGTGAAGTCCAGTACCTTTACAAAACCATAGACTTACACCAGGCTGAACACACAAACTCACACTAAAAATTGGCTGGACTTTGTGTACCCCCTCAGGTCTTTAATGAGGAAGTGACCTGTAGGGTTATACTGAAAATAAATGGAGGACCATTCAAACAATCTTCCCACTTTGGACAAACCATGTCTCTTTCATTGACTTGATGCCTCTGTGATTTCATCAGATTATTTTGATAGATATTCAGCAATATTTCAGTACTTTCTTAGATGGGACTATTCATCTTGGGGTAATGACTAACACCTTATTTCTTAATTAATTTCATCTAAATTTCCAGAGAGCAATAACATAGAATCCTGGGCTGAGAAAGAAGTCTTTAATTAAATAATCTGCTGATGTCATGAACTGTCATGAACAGTGGAAAACTACAATTAAATTATACCCATTGGCTCTCAATGCAATCTGGAATTGATGGCTATTTCCACATGCAATTAATATGTCTATTCTTATTTAGAAACCTTGGGCCAGGCCCATAGCAGTTATCAATTGGTGTTTCCTTACAGACTTCAAAGGGCTACAGTGGATTAAATTGGCTGAGGAACTGGCTAGTCAGACTTCGGTGACTTATTCTGAGAACAGTGATGAAATATCAACCCCTTAAAAAGGAAAGCCAAGCAGTATTAGTTGCAGAAAGACATATGACCTTGCAAAATCACCTTTGTCTGGTTTAATATCGAGTTGCCCATACCTTGCACACAATTGTGCCAGCTTTTGTCTCTGCTCCTGGTACTCAAACCTCCCTTTCAGTGGTAACATTAAACCTGTATCTAAAGATTTTGAAAAAGATGAACAGAAAAGATGACTGGTCTCTTCATACTCATCCAAAGCTACAATCCATAGGCAATCTTCCTTTTATTTTCCTCAAAGTCCTTCTATTTCACTTTCATGTGTGATGCTTATAAAAAGCCATACTGAGTTGGCATTAATTTAATTTCATATTCATCACCAAAAAAATGAGGAAAATCACAACTTTTGATCATGACTTGAGAGACAGTAAACATTCACCATTCTTACCAGAACTCAATGAGAACAGCAAATGATCAGGGTCTTTGAGAATGTGACCTTTTTCTCCTTGAAAATCTATTTATGCAAGGACATTATGCAACTGATCAGATCATGTTTTAAATAAGCCAGACTCACAGCCAAAACCTATAACTTTAGAGGAACAGTACTCTGGTTTATATCTAGCACATTAACAAATTTTACAGAAAATGCAAAATAGACTATTTCATAGACTCATAGAATGTTAAGAGGTTGGAATGGACCTTAAAGATCACCTAGTCCCAACCCCCACTTCTGTGGGAAGGGACACTTCCCACTATTTGCAGCCTCAAGCAAATGAGCTGTTTTTTTTTAACTCACCAAATCTTTCTTTCCCTGATTTCTCTTTCGGTGAACAGTGTGCTGCTGCAGCAAAGAAAGCCAGTGGGAAAGGGATTATGGGTTGCATCAACAAGGGCATCACCAGCAGAAATAAAGAAATCATTATCCCACTCCGCTCAACACTTGTCAGGCCACACCTGGAACACTATGTTCATTTTTGTCCCTGCTATTCAAAGCGGATGTGGACAGACTGGAGAGGGTCCAGAGAAGGGCCACAAAGATGACCAAATGACCAGGGATTCAGCCATATGAGGGAAGGCTGAGAGACCTGAGTTTGTTCAGCCTTGAGAAAAGCAGGCTTAGGGCAGACCTTATCACCACATTCCAGCATTTAAAGGGTAGATACAAAGAAGAAAGAGATTCAGTTTTACAAGGAGTCACATGGAAAAGACAAGGTGTAATGGGTACAAGGTACTCCTGGGGAGATTACAATTGAAGACAAGAGGATATTTTTTCACAGTGAGCACAACCAGACATTGGAATAATCTCCCCAGGAAAGTGGTGTATTCCCCAACACTAGACAGTTTTAAGATCCAACTGGACGGGGTGCTGGGCCGTCTTGTCTAGGCTGTGCTTTTGCCAAAAAAGATTGGATGAAATGATCCTTGAGGTCCCTTCCAACCTGATATTTTACGGTTCCATGAAATTCTTGAGTTTTTTCCCTATCTATCTCTTCTACGTACCTGGCCATGGGCTGCAATTTCTCCCTGTGGGCTGTTGGCCATGCTATGCCAAGCTACCAGTACACTGCACCTGCCTATTTCAGGGACACAAGATCTTGGGGAAAAAAAAGGTCAGTAGTCCAAGTCAGCAAAAGGGCTGAGAAGATTTCCAGCCTCTTCCATTCTTCTTTAGCTCATAATGTCCCTGCAGCACAGCATCCTATTGTTCCGCATCACAGAAAAGTGGATCATTTTCCCTGGTGTAATAGTCTCTCATTTGAAAATATGCTTCAGGCAAAGCTGAATATTCATGTCATGAAGAATTTAATTTTATTAATGGAATGGCTTAACTCAATTTATTTTTGCTTGGGAACATTCGGCTTTTCCTTTTTTTTGAAATGACTGTCATTTCTAGCTATTTTGAGTCTTACATTGGGAAGAGTAGAAAAAGAAAACAAACCAAAACAAAATACCTTACCTTACTTACCTCCTATCCAGTCTTTTCCTCAAATATTTGTTTCATGGAAATTTTCATGTGGTGTTTTGTTCTGCTTCAGAACGAAAGCAAACATTAAACTAGTAAAAATTCCTATAAAATTAAAATTCTGATTGCCACCTTGCGTTATTATTTACCTGTCTCAAATTGCTAAATAAAGCCTTTGAAATTCCCAGGGGCACTAAAGTGAAGAAAATAGGTTGTTGTTAAAGCAGGTTCCTGTCCCTTGCTAGTTCTCTTGCATAGTGAATCCAGCTTTCCAAATAAAAGAGAAGGAAGAAATCACCATGTTGAAATGTTATTGGCACTTAATTGGTGAGGTGAAGGAATGGTGCATCTCTCTCCATGAGGATTTGTGTAGTGATGTTTCTATTCAATGCCTTTTCTCCTGATGACAGAAACTATAAATGTTATGAAATGTCCCCCCAGGTAATCTTGGTGAAAGAAGCTTGTCCATACAAACAGTACATATATCAGAAAAGTAATAAAAGAAGGGCACAGTGTCATTAAGCAGAGTTTTCGTATTGGCATTATGAGGAGCTTGTAACAGAACCTAAACAGAGCCATTAGTTATTGGTGGAACCATTAGTAGAAATAACTTCACTTGTAGCCCTTTTAGCATTTTTTGTAACACAGATAATGAGAGACCTCAAAATGAACTTCAAACTTTCATTTCCAGTCAAATAAACTCTCCTACAACCAGCTATATACCTTTAATGCCAGATTTTTTAATTTTCCAGACTTGTAACAACAGCTGACCCCTGCTGAAACAAAACTCAGCTCAACAAAGACAGAGAGCTGGTAAACACAGATGTACTGTAGACATAGAAGCTTCTCACTGACTTTCACCTTCACCAACTTTTTTTTGGTTTCAGCATGCTTGTTTAAGACAACTTCAAATCACAGAATAAAATTAACTTAATTCATACATTGCTTTGTATCATGCTCAGAGTTTTTTAAAATTACATACTTTAGGTTAAAGGCACGAGCTGGATGAGAGAGGACTCTTTCTTCAGTCCTGATAAGCTTGGTTTACCTTCTATGCTTTCGCATTTTTAAATCATCTGCAATTTGAAGTAGTGATTTTATGTGGAGGGAAAGTGGTTTTTGAATCTTACCAACAGTCAGATCAAAACTAAAGTCTGTCACTGATTACCAAAAGATAAAACACGCAGATAAAAGCAACCAAGCAACTGCTCATTGAATTGATTTATTTCTATTTCTGCCAAGGACTTGTGCATCCTTCATAGCTCAACAGGGTTGGTCAGAAAAAAGGCAACATAACACTGTCTTAACCACAAATCCTCACTTACCACTTGTTCTGTTTATTCTATGACTCACAGAGATAAGAAAAATAGGATAATTACCAGAGACCATAATGCTGTCAGCAAACTGGAACATGCTTCATTACACCACAACATAATCACAACTTTGCACCGAAGTAGCTGTGACAGTGCCTGTAATGAGTGGAGTTAAACTATCATTTATTATGTTAGACAGTCAGATTGGCCATAGTTTGCAATGTAGCAGTTTAGAGTATGTATATAATAATCTCAGGTCATTTATTATATGCACATAAGTAAGAGTGATAGGTCTTGCACCAGGGACAGCTAAAATATGTGTGGTCATTTAGCCCTTAGGCTTGAGAAGGGCTGAACCATCAGCTCATGATTTCTGGCACGGCTGCAGGTCCAGAGAGGCTTAGAGGCCCTGTGCTATAGGGTCCACAGCTTTCCCACAGTGAGCATGGGCAGACAGTATCATTCCAAGGACTTTTGCCTTTGGGGTCCTACTGGGTCCCATTTCTGACCAATCCCATTTCTGGCCTAAGCTTGTCTAAGTCAGGCAAGTTGAGAAGACTATAAGGATACCAAGAGGTCATGTAGACAGAAGATTAGAAGGGCCAAAGCCCAGCTGGAACCTGATTTAGGCATTAAAAGACAACAAAAAAAAGTTTTTATAAATACATTGGGAGCAAAAGAAGGGTCAATCAGGGTGTCCATCAGTTGATAAATGCAGAGAGTAGTGTAGTAACAGGGGATGTGGACAACACAGAGGTACTCAATGCCTTCTTTGCCTCTGTCTAATGTCAAGACCAGTTGTTCTCAGGATACCCACATCCTAGAGCTGGAAGTTGGTGACAGGAAGATGAGTGAAACCCCTGTAATCGAGGAGGAGATGGTTAATGACTTGCTGTGCTAATGGGACACTCACAAGTCCATGGGCCCTGATGAGGTGCCCCACAGGCTAATGAGGGAATTGTCAAAAGAACTTGCTAAACCACTTGCAATCATCTACCAGCAGTCCTGGATAACTGGAGAAGTGACAGCTGACTGGAAATTAGCAAACGTGACACTCATCTATAAGAAGAGTTGGAAGGTGTATCGAGGCAAGGTCATGGAGATCATCCTGAGTGCCGTCACACAGCACATGCAAGGCAACCAGCCAACATGGATTTATCAAAGGAAGGTTCTGCTTGACCAAACTGATCTTCTTCTATGACAGAGTGACTCACTTAAGGGAAGGCTATGGGTGTGGTCTATCTGAACTTCAACAATGCGTTTCACACTGTCTCCTACACTTCTAGAAAAACTGGCTGCTCATGGCTTGGATGGGTGGACTCTTCAATGGGTGAAAAACTGGCTGGATGGTTGGGCCCAGAGAGTTGTGTTAATGGAGCTAAATCAATTTGGCAGCTAGTGGTGTTCCCCAGGGCTCAGTATTGGGGCCAGTCCTATTTAGCATCTTTATTGGTGATCTGGACATGGAGATTGAGTGCACCTTCAGCAAATTTGCAGACAACACTAAGTTGGGTGGGTTTGTTGATCTGCCTGAGGGTAGGAAAGCTATACAGAGAGACCTGGACCAACTTGATCAATGGGCTGAGGACAACTTTGCAATAAGGCAAAGTGCTGGGTCCTGCACTTGGGACCCAAAAATCCCATGCAGCGCCATAGGCTGGGGAAGGAGTGGCTCAAGTGTTGTTCACCAGAAAGGGACTTGGGAGGGCTGGTGGACAGCGGCTCAATATGAGCCAACAATGTGCCACGGTGGCCACGCAGGCTTATGGCATCTTGGCCTGTATCAAGAACAGTGTGGCCAACAGGACTAGGGAAGTGATCATCCCTCTGTACTCAGCACTAGTAAGGCCACACCCCAAGTACTGTGTTCAGTTTTGGGCCCCTCACTTTAAAAAGGGCATTGAGGCACTGGAGTGTGTCCAGCGAAGGACAACAAGGCTCATTAAAGGCCAGGAACACATTGTATTGAGGAACAGCTGAGGGAATTGGGTTTGTTTAAAGAGGCAGTTCAAGGGGTGACCTCATGGGGGATGGTCTCTTCTGCCATGCCTGCAGCAAGAGGACTAGAGGGAATGGTCATAAGCTGAGACAGGTGTGATTCAAATTAGATGTTAGAAAAAAAATTTCACTGTTAGGGTCGTCATGCATTGAAATAGGTTGCCCAGGGAGGTGGTGGAGTCACCATCCCTGGAAGTGTTTAAGAGGCATCTGGATCTGATGCTGGAGGATATGGTTTAGGGTTAGGGGTTACAGCAGAGTGACAGGTTAATGGTTGGACTTCATGATCTAAGAGGTCTTCTCCAACCTTGATGATTCTATTACTTTATGACATTGTTGCAGTGTCAACAGTTTCAATGGTGGATAGTCTTTCTCCTCTTTAACTTGTTTGCTAGGTTTATGGGGTGATAAATCAGGGATGTGCTGAGGGCAGCAAGGGTAAGACTTAACACAGTTTGCAGTGCACAGTCAGTAGAGATGACATGACTGGGTTTGGTAAGCTGAACACCTGTTTTGCTAAAGTAAGCCTCAGCATCCAGGGAAATGATTCCTCATCTCCCTTCCCACTAGTGAGACCACACCTGGAGCATTGGGTCCAGTTTAGGACTCACATTATGAGAAAGAAAGACATTGCCACACTGGAGCAAGTCCAGTGGAGGACAGCAGAACAGATGGGGACTGCATCACATGAAGGATATAAGGAGAGATTGAGAAGCTCCCAGGAGCTGTCAAAGGCAGGAGTTCACTGCTCTCTTCAGCTGCCTGCTTGGAGGAGACACAGAGGTGGGAGCCAGATTCTTCCCAGAGGTCCACATGGCAGGACCAGGAGTCACTTACAAAAGTTACAATGTATGAAATTCATAAAGTAGTAGCAAATGCATCTCTAACCATGGGACTCAAGTCTAGGTATAAGAACGAAAAAAAGGAATGAGCATGTGCTCCATTTAATGTCCTACTTGGAAAGCAGACCACAGTGATGAGAATATGGCATATGGTGCTCAGCTCTAGTGTAAATATCAACTCTCTGGCTTTTCTTTCTCTCATGACAATGCCTTGCAAGTGATGCCAATGTATTAGCAACTGAAATAGCATTAACATTGCAAAAACAGGGCTTATTGAAAACTACTCACAGGCATCCCATCTGTAGCATATCAGCCAAATGTATAGCTTGTTGATAAAGAAAAACATACTGTGGACAATGGGAACCAGCTTGACAAGCAAGATAGTCTCTCTGCCTATGGAAACATGGGTCCGAGGGTGAGTGTCTCTCCTTTACTTCCACAGCAATATGCAGGAACAGAGGAGATACAGGAGAGAGAACTGTGGGCCTAAGAAACTGTAGGATGACATGGAAAGGCTATTGAAACCACCAAGACTGCAGAAGGCAATTTGGGAAGTTGTGTTCATATAAAACCTGTGCTGCAGGCTCCACCTTCAGCCCAGTAAATCAGGACTGCAAGCATACGAGCACAGTTTAGTGTGTGTCTGGAAGAGAGATGCTGATCTACACTCATCTGACTGTGCTGAGCTTTCACTCCTCATCAGTGAATGGGTAGAGCTGACCTTGCCAGACAACTGGAAACAGGGAGACTTTGATTTCTTTCCCTGGATGCTGTGCAAGGTATAGCAGCATGGATTACTTGGCAGCAGTGGGCTGGTTACCAGCCCCATACCCAGCATCTCTGACAACTTCTGCTGTGCAAGAAAAAGTATCATCTTCCCTCCACAGAACTCTTTTTTTTGGCAAGCCTGATGGTTGGGAAAGGTACCAATAGCATTAGCCTTTTTTCTAGGCTTTCATGCTTAATTATTAAAGTGTCTTGAGCCACACTGAATAATTAATTCAGACTTTGTTTATGTCATGAAGGGGGCAGTTGTTGTCTTGGGATGACTGTGTATAACTTCCAAAAGACAGGGCCTGTATGAGGAGGACATTTCTGAGCCTGGCCAGTGACATGGAGCAGCCAGAAATGGTTGGTGTTTCTGCCCACACTCTTGTTTGCACCCGTTTGAAGCAGGACTACCATGCTGAAATAAAAATCTTAGCAATAGCAAAGACTTCCTCTCATCCTAATGAAAAGCAGCCTCAAGTGATCCTTCACAGTCAAGGTAGAGAGGAGTTGTATAAAGTCTGCAATTTCTTCTTTGTTGTCACTCTTTCAAAACAATTTCAACATGTGAAGAAAGTTAGTATTGACAGCAGTATGCATTTGACTTTGTGGAGAGAGAAGTGGTTCACATCCACCATCTCACTGTGCTGGTGAACCCCCAGCATCGCTGCCCCAATTACAGCAAAGCAGATCTTGCAGGAGGGGGAAAAATCAAGTGAGTTTTACCAAGCCAGGCAGTGTGGGTTTCCTCAGAAATCAGCCAATACTGCTGGAAAAGATTTCCTGGCAAGTCATTGCTCTCTCCCACCTCCCAGAAAACACCCCCTTCAACCTGCACTTTCTCTGTCCCTTCTTACCTCTCTTAATCTTTCAGCCACCACTTGCTGCTGCAGTACGATTTGGACCATCTGCTGTTTTCTTTGTCATGTGTGAGCTCCTTTGAATGTTTCCTGCTGCCACTGCAGCCCTTTGGTAATAGCAGCAGTGACAGACAAGTGTCCTGTGATCTTTGCCTGCAACAGAATAATGTCCTGGGAAATGGATCCTCTCTAGAAGTCAATTGGGGAACAAAAATATATCCCACATTTTTGGAGAGTAAGCGGGTTTCTCCTGGTGGTGGGAAATAATGTACCAGTAAAGGTGGAAAAATCTGTCATCTCAGGAAGGGGCAAGGAGGAGCTCAGAGTCTCTCCCAGCATCTCTGTGATGCCTAGTCTGATCTGGACAGACAGGTCTAGAGCATCCCTGACATCTCCCTTTCTGCCGTGGAGCAGCGAGTGGGAACAGAAGACTTTGCTGACAGACACCTCTATAAACACTGGTGGGAAGTAAACCAGGGTGTCCTCTGCAGTTCTGGCAGTAAAAGGCTCTTTAGAGAGAGCTGAAAATGTGTATCAATCCAGCATCAACCACAGTGATCTGGGCCAGCTGTGAAAGAGCCTCTGCCTGGTCCTTTGCCCCTCTGAATGCTTTGTCTGTACCTGTCCGCACACAGAAAACCTGCACATGGATTCAAGTAGCCAGCACTACAAAGACTTCTTATGGAGCTGCTCCAACTGAGGCATCCTTTAATGCATGGACAGGAGGAAAGAAATGTGTTTGCAGCAACACAACAGGTCCCAGTTGCTGATTCCTTGCAGCTGTCCAGTTCATACTCCACCATCCTTCCAAGGCGAACTTTGAAAAGTCGGGAAACTGTGACATTTTCGTATGTGCTGGTTTTGGCTGGGATGGATGTCAGCTCTGTTTGCCAGGGGTTATCTGCGGGTTCTCCTCCAGATCTGCAGGGCAAGGTAACTGGCAACAACCAAAGCGAGATGTTAAATATCATGTGATCTTGGGGTGAATAAAATGTAGTTCAGGATCAGCCGGTTTGGAGGATGACACCAAAAGCCCTCACACAAGGTGGGAAGGCATTTGTAGAGCAATAGCACTGCTGAGGAACACCTCACAAAATAATAAACATCCATCTGGTGCAGCAGCAGTGAACAAGGCACATACCATGAGTGAGCATCGTTATCACACGTTGCACTGGGAGGGAGTTATTTCCTCCCGTTCACTGCTGATGAGATTGCACATAATTGCCTCCTGTCTGAGCAGAGGGTTCAGGAACAGGATACTCCAATGCTGAGAGGCTTGGGAAATCAATCATCTGAAGATCTTTCCACTCAGTTTAACATCTACAAGGCCAGATCCTCATTCAGGCAACACTGTCATTGATTTAACTGGGGTGTTTTGATTGGAAAAGGTTTTCAGAATGCAGGAGAGACAGCCTGGGGCTTGGGGACACCCCAATGCTTCGTGAGGATTTTACAAGAAGGAGAGAAAGAGCTCTTGGGACTTTATTTTTAGTCAGAAATGCGAAAATGATGATCCCTTTCTCCATCAACCAGAGTCTTTGTCAGCAACTGCTGGTCTGAAACCTGACTTCAAAGCGGCGGGCATTGATAAAAGCCCTTTTCTTACCTGTCTGTAGTACCATTAGTTTTGCAGCTAAAAGCTGATAGATGCATCAGCCAAGATTCATCAAGCTGTCATGCAGAGTGAAAATTCTTCCTGTTGGAGGAGCTCTTTTTAGCCCACTTTGCCTTTGGGAAACAGTCCAGGCTTGTGTTTTTATTTTTGAAAGAGAGTTCTACTGATAAGTTTGAAGAAGAGTCTCTCTGCTGTTTAGGAGCTGGGTAAATGCACCTTGATCCTTGCAAAATATTTCCTGCAGGCCTCTTCTGCCTCAGGAGGCTTCTCTTTGTGAGGTAAATACTTTTCCAATGGTGGGAAGCAAGAGGAAGCATATTTACAGGAGGAAGCTGATGCTGTGAACTGTGTTTCTGTACAGAGTGTTTCTGCACACAGTGTTTCTGCACACAGCAGGTACCTGACCTTGTACCACCAGCTACTGTGCACGATGTGCTGATGTCTGTGAGCCTTCACCAGATGTGCCTTCCCACATTGGAAGAGGCTTACCAGGGTGAGGGGCCAAAACACAGCCTTTGAGCAAGTGCTGAAGTTCAGGACTGGTGAGTGTGAGACAAAGAATAGGCTCTGAAAAGACTTAATTTTTAATTGGAATCTGAGGAAACTGAATTGTATGGGAATAGTAGTAAGGTTGATAGGTAGGATACAACATCCAGCAGTAAGCTGAAGCTTTTAATCTTCAAGGACTCTGATTTTTCTCAGTCAATGTGGAAGTTGCATTCGGACCAGCCTCCACATGCTGTATTCACATCACATACTGATGCACTGCTGAGCTGCACTGCTGTGAGCAGGATGCTAGCACTCAACCTGAATAATAACATCAGGTCACATTTTTAATGTTATGCCATAGTCTTACAGTTCCTATATTGAGGGCCAGAGGTCAGCTGGCACTTGGTGACATATTAAGTTGGCTAACATCTACCTCACTTCTATCCTGCTTTCAGGGACAGACTTGAAAGTACAGGATTATTTTGGCAGATGAGGGGCATTAATGGATGAAACTTGCTCACTGTAGGAGGCACAAGGTTACTCGTACCAGCTTTGTGACAGTTTCTAACTTTTTCTGTAAAACCATTGTGCATGTAAACTGTATGGTAATAGTCAGGAAGATAGAGCTTTCATGTATGATGACTCTTGATGTCTCTCATCTGGATTTGTTCCTCCCTGTGGTAGGTTGGCTGTGGCAGCAGGGAGCAATGCATCCTTTGGTCGTGACAGAGGGTTGTTCCAAACCCTGCTTTGAAAGTTTTGCTGAAAAAGCAAATCTCTAAATCCTCAGCACAGGATCAGTTGCTGGGTGAAAGCCTTGGAAGAGAGTTAGGCTGTACATGTGAGTGCCTGGTACAGAAACATGACATAACAACAGTCATTAAGAGTTTGGAAAGTAATAAAGAGTTTAGAAGAAGTAAATGACAGAATGTTTTTATGGAGAATTTTTACAGCTGTGTTTGGGGAGGTACCAAAAAGAGGGGAAGACACACACATATAAAAAAAGAATAGGACACTATTGCTAGGATGGTTTAGTGGTTGTATGAGTAAGACCAGTGCCCACGACTTGCAAATAATAGACCACAAGATCATCCTTCCCCTCTCTCCATGTTTTCCTTGTTTATTTTTGGTTTTTATAATAACCAATTTATTCTCAAATGGATAAAAGTTAAAGTCCTGATGCATCAGTGCCCATTGACCGGGTTAGAGATAGAAGTTTTGGTCCATAGGGGTTTTTTAGGGGTCAGCAATGCACATTTTCCTCATATGACTGGCACAGTCTCTGCTAAGACATCTTGCAATGGGCAATGAGTCTTGGCACTTGAGAAATGTTCCCCTTAAGCCTTTTGTCTTCCCTGGCTTATAATGGTCAATGTACGCTGACCTGCTTGAAGTGGATAGACAATAAATATAAAATGTTAAAATACTTTTTTTTAATTCACAGATATTTTGCTGGTTTTATAACCAGATATGTCAAATGCACCCACAGAAAATCTGTTCAGCGCAGCATTATCTGGCAAAGGAGGTAGACACTACCTAAGCAGAGTCTAACTCCTGCAGTGCCATGTTTTGGCAAAGAAAGTCTTCTTACTTTGGGCTTAGAGATGAAGGTTTTGCCAAGTAGAAACTGTTCCTTTGTTTATTATTGTTCTGTGGGTCAGAACAAGGGAAATACTCTCAGTGTTTTAAACCAACCACAAAATGTCACAACAATGATATGTACTTTGTGCATATTGTGTACAAAATATGTACTTTTGTATATTAACAATAGTCTAAAACTCAATTGCCACTAAAAAGGAAACGACAGGGTTGGTTATATAGAGTAATTATTCTCAATTAGATAAAACATTCTGCCTAAACATAGCGTGCAGATTCTCAGAGGGGAAAAGGTATAAGAGATCTTTCCTTTTCCGCTTTAACACTAGTCAGTCCTAATGGGAAATGAAATTCTGCAGAACCCTGTAATTTCCCTAAAAGCTCCCTGACTGGAAACACATCTCATACTGATGTATTCGTGCTTTCTTTGTGTACTTGGCACAGCAGGCAGACACAGAAATGACAGGGCAGATTTGTCCCTGGCTCATTGCTTAATCATTTAAACAGATACACTAGCTACTGTATTTTATTCAAAGCTTGAGGTCATTTATACGATCATAGGTATGAAAATATAATATGTTGGAATTTTCTGCTGACACAAAACATTCCATCAGGCAGTGGCTGTTGGTGCTGTAGAGCTAAGGCTGTTTCACAGTCAAAAACTATTACCATCTCTGTCACCGGGAACCTTTAGGCAGGGAAAGTCACAGGCCAAGATAGCTCAACCTTCTTGTCTGATTTGTAAACAGATTTTAATTGTTATAATTAAAAGGCTGTCAAAAAAAGTGTTTCATAGAGACAACATTTAGAGCATTTATACATCCAGTGAAGGGTATGTGAAGTGAAAGAGAAAAAAATATTCTCACATTTTAGTAATAGTTACAGAAGTTCAAATCATTTCAACTGGGGAGTCATCTTGTAAAAATGCCATCAGAGGGACATGACTTTAACCTCTTTGAACCTTCCCAGCTTCTACTCTCCTGGTTTTCTGAAGATCCTGGTGGTTGCAGGCAACATTGTCCCTGCCTACTCCAGCAGCAAATACAGGCATTTTCTTCCAAATGCCTGTGCAGAATCTACTCCCTGCAGGAAGAAGCCTTTGAATAAATGAATAATTTTAATATTGCAAAACAATTTGTGAAAGAAAATAATTCCCTTCCTCTTGCTGTCTGATTATAGTTAGCAATTTTATTATTAGCTGATGTCTCTCTGGAGGCTTTCGTGCCATGTTTTGCAGCATGTCAGGGATGGCTATAAAGCACTCCCTTAAGCAACCACACTGTTGTTCTATCAGGAACCTGTACAGCCATCGAACATGTCCTAAGGCTCCCAAATTTTTCTTTTTGTGTTCCATTTAGTGAGTTTTGTTCAAAGAGATAAAGAGAAACTCTGGTCCCTGAACCAAGCCAGAGCACAGGAGTCAGGTATCACAGGATAGAAGGAGAGACCCTTTGCTCCTCTGCTGCTCTCACAGGACTTTCTCACACCTCATTTTTGGATGCACACAGTGCCATTGGGTGGGTGCCACAGCAGGCTGCCTTCAGGCACAGCACAGTAGAGGGTGGCAGTTCTGCATCTCCTGCAGTTATAGAGCAGGTGCAGCACACCAAGGAGAAAGCTGCTGGGCAAGCAAGTTGGTCTGTGAGGACTCCAACACAGGATTTCTCACCGTTCAGTGCTAACTGACCAGAGCTGTGATTTAATTTTGTGCAGTGGACCAATGGGAGTCAATGCAGCATCTGCCTTATTGCTGTCTGCTCTCTGTCAGCCAGGCAGCTACAGCTTTAATCCAAAAAAAGCTGCAGCTGAATATTTGATGTCCTTATTTTCTTTCTCAAGTTGGTTCCTACAGTTTTCAAACTGGAATGTGGAGATTTACTCAACTGTTTCATATATATTTTAATGAGAGAAGTTCAAGCAAGAAAGCATCTGCTTTTCCTGGACCCGTGTATAATTAGAACTGCAGAGCAAGAGGTGGTGGCTATAATGTGCCCATCATCAGATAATGTCCCTGCTTGGTCCTCAAGCAAGAATAGGAACAGCAGTAAATAGCGTAATGGACAAACACAGGGAAAGTGTGCAGCTGGCTGCAGGCATGATTCTGGGAAGTAATCGCTGAAAAGTTGAATGAAACACTTTTTCTCCTCCTGATGAA
>NW_008658661.1:21468-21948 GCF_000695815.1 Acanthisitta chloris
TCATGCTGCTTGATGTTGCCACCACAGAGCATTTCCCAGAAGTAGACATCCAGTCAAGAGAAAATAGCACTGGTATCTAGTCTTGTGATGAGCCACCATGCTGGGACCCTTCCCAGGCAGGGGACACAGAACTTTTTGTCCCACCAGTTACAAGCTGCTAGTGTGATGCAGATTCTGCTGCTCATTCTGGAGGATCTACACAGTGATACGGCAATTTCAAGCTAAAATGCTTTTCATGATGGCCTCTAATTTAAGTTAACTAATATCTTCCACACGTCCTTGCTTTATGTGAGCATAGTAAGGCCTCAAAACCTAGAAGAGTTGGGCAGTCAAAGCCTGGAAATGGTGTTATCCTCAGGTCTTTCTGCTTTCTTGATATTCAGTCATGACTAAATTTTAATTTCTTTAATTTCAGCCCATTTAATTTGAATATTTTTAACCTGAAGTGATGTGACTTCTGAATTATGAAACGACAAATTC
>NW_008658661.1:21978-50009 GCF_000695815.1 Acanthisitta chloris
GGTAAAAATCAATTAAAAGAACTTGGCAGAAGTTTCTGCATTAATGGGTGTGAAATATGTATTAACACACATTGCACTTACATTGAAAGTTGAATCATCATCATCATACCTATAGGTTAAATGAGTAGCATGTGATTTTCCCTTTTATTTTAGGGCATTTCAACAAGATGCATCTGATGCAATACAAGTTGGTATGACACAGAGGTCTTCTAGTATCTGTGGTACCAACAAATAAATACAAATTACTTTTATACAAGTGTACAAATTCAGCAAGCTCTATTTAAACTACTTCATGCAGTGAAAAAGGGGAAGGAAGGCAAATATAAGGAAAAAAATCTGGGTTTGAGGTAGTCTTCACATGTTCTAAAAAACAAAATATTCTAAAGACGACAATTTGCATTTAAAAAGAAAAGAAGAAGTCCAAGTCCCAGATGATGAAATATCAATGGCTAGCCACTCTGGTAACAAATAAAAGTCAAACAAAAGTAATAAATCTGCCATGTAATAATTTATTGCAAGTGCGGTTTATGTAAGGTTGAATGTGAACAAGACAAACATAGGGTTGAATACAGATGACAGGGAGAAAAAGAAATTTACTGTCCTTTTAAACAATGAGTCTAAGAAATTTCATTGTGTTTAAAATGCTGGGTTTGTAGCTTAGGAAATGAAAGTAGCAGGAGATCAATAGCCTTGGTGTCATGTCCTAGTGATACACTGAATTTTGCAGGTCTGGAGGCCCATGTTCTTACTCAAATTGCATTAAAAAAGTCAAATTGCATTAAAAAATTAAAAAATTTCACAAGTGTACAAGACTAATTTGGAAATTTTGCAATTTCTTGCAAGACTCTCAGTGGTTTCTGTTCATAATTAGCATGGAACAAGGACTGTAATTAGAGACTCTACTGGTAACAGTATTTTGCCCCCTGACCCTAACAAGGACAGGTCTCTCTCTCTCTCTCTCTCTCTCCTCTCTCTCACACACACACACACAATATATATCTTTCGTCATTTTCAGACTTAGTACCTGATGAAAACCTCTTACAGAGTTTGTGAGTGGAGTTGGATTCTGTTTTTCCTTTTACAGAAACTGGGCAACACTTTCCAGTTCTGTTGATGTAAGTAGGGACAGTAATGCTGCTGCAGGGAGCCATCCTCCTCTGCCACACAGATCTCGGAGCCACTTTGTGCTACTGGATATAACTATATAAGACAAGCAGAGACCACTGCCTTCCCAGCATTAATTGGTACCAAGAAAGATGGGATCCATTTCATGCAACTACATTTTTTCTGAAACATAATAGTGTAGTCTGATAGAGCCATCTGTGCTTTCTCTCTAAGCAGTGAAGAAAGAGCAACACCTCCATAGGGAGATCAGATCAATCCTGGTAATTCACTATGGAATAGGCACCTGTTTTTCTCTGTTGATAACAGCAGTACCCAAATTCCCGGCTCCAACTGTATCCCTTGATTTTAGGCAAGTGATGTTAGAGGAGGTGAGCCCATCTGGGCTTATCCATACAGCCACAGTTCCTACCTCCTCCTCCCATCTTGCTTAAGGTGCAGCAGTAACCAAATTCCCATCTGACACTGTCAGGCTACATCACCTCCATGTGAACCATGCAAGGATTTATCCATATGTTAACTGGATGTTAAACATCCGAACGCAAGGTCTTACTGTCACTCACAGAGATTCTGACCTCAGGAAATTGCTCCATGCACACTAATGGGCACTGCCTGCACATCCCCACACAGGTCATACACAAATGTATTTAAATAACATCCATCTGAAGAGTATTGGCTTGGAAAGAAAAGCCAGTAATCTTACTGCAACACAGCAGGTCACTGAAGAACTAAAAACTCCTGGCAGTCATTAAACTTAAGGTAAGGGATCAACTGCTCTTTCTCTACTGACATATGGTGAAAAATGAGACTGTGATCTAAGGTCATGAAGCTTCTTTTTCCCTCTTGGTGGCTTTTCTTTTGGGTTTTGTAAGAGCTAACTACATCCCCATTTTGGCAATTTTTCACCATTTGCAATTGCAAATATTAATGTCACTCAAAAATTCATATTAATGTCACTATTTCACTGGTACAGCATTACAGTTTTTTAAAATACTCATCCATTTAGATGTTAGGCAAGGGTTCCACAAATACACAGATCTTCAGGAGATGTATGATGACTGAGAAGCTAAGTTCCTTCTCAGTCCACGATAAGCTTTTGTACCTTGTGTAGTTTTGTTATAACTTTTACTTTGTGTATTTGATCAACTTACATCACCATGTCACTTCTTGTAAGCTTGTTTTTGCAGGCACAAAAGGAGTGCATTAGGTTCCACATCAAGCAGGTTTAAAATGTTTCAGCATCTTATGCTTCTCCGAGATGAAAATGAAACTTTGTGCCCACCAGTTCAGATGTTCTGTTTTCCAGGGTGGTACACAGCATTAGAGCCAGATTTGAAAGTCCATTTAAGTTTCAGAAACAGCAAATAGAAGAAAACCAGAAATTTGCAAAAGGATTCACTTCCTCAATGCTTTTCAAAATCCCAGGAAGCATCTGTCTCTTGTTCAAGGTGACAAAACAGCTTTAAAAATTTGTGACTTCTAATCCAGATGCAGAGATATTTGGCTTTGAAGTTACAATATCTTCATGCATGGAGTATTCATTTATTTAATTTATGACAATTTTTCCTTAGTAACAATATATTGCTAATTGATAAAATTAGGCAGGAAATGAGCAGCATTCTAGTCAACAGAGTGCCAAATCACTCCACATCAGACTGTGATTCAGGAAATCGTGGCTTCAAAGTCAGAAGTGAGAATGAGCTTGCAAGAAAGACAATTAAAAGCCAACAGCTCCCTTGCTTCCTCTGTCCCTAACTCAGCTGGCAGCCAGCTGCATCAGTGCTGATGGCCCGTCAGCAGGATGTCATGCTTTCAATTAATCCCTAAGTGTACACATTTCTAAATTGCTAGTATTTCCTACCCTCCTACAGTAAAGTTCCACACAAAACATAAATCATGCTTCTTAGGCATTCTTTCTCTTAGCAATTTAGTTAAAATGTATCATATGTAAGTTTTTAGCTCTCTAAACCACAAATGTCTGTGAATTGATGCATGTTTAAAATATGCATTGTATATTTTATTACCCCACTATCAGCTGCAAATCTTCATGGTCAATGATTTTAGAAAGTAAATTGCAACTTATTCCTGAAAGCATGGTTAACTGATCCCAGAGAATGTGTATTGAGAGCACAGAATTTAGGATCTTGAACATTTAAAATTATATTTGAGCTGTAATTTGATAATATTGCTTGGCATCCATCCTTTCACAATCTCATTCTCCCTTAAACTTCACAAGCTCCCACCTCTTACGTGCAATGTGCTTTTTTTCGACCTTGGTGTTTAACAGAAATTTATAGACATACAAACATACACATTCACTTTTGCGACATCATATCTCAAAAGCATTCCAGACGAAGGGCTCCAGTGTGCACACTTCTCTCCCTGAGGAGGGGAGGTGAAAGCAAGGACATTACAGAAGTTAGCCAGGTTCCTTAAAAGTACCACAAAATATTGCAGTGATGAACACAGTAAAAGAACTTATATTAAGAGGAAAGGAATTGATGACAAAATTATTCCAGAGCTTCTTTAAAGGGAGATTCACAGAGAGAATATACCAGTAAACATAAACCAGAAATGAGATGTTTTGAAACACTGACTTCTCCATTTTCCTTTGATGTTGTTTCTAATACGGACTACTAGATGAAACATTTTAAAAAAGGAAAGAAATAAATCTGGGATTTAATGAATCCCTGACAGTGTTATCTTCCAGAACCTAGCTAAGCCCTGTGGTGATCCTACAGGCTCCTCTGAGCCTGCAGGACTTACCCTGTAGGATTTTACACGCTGACAATTTACAGACTTTGACACATAGGTCAGTTACTGATGTTCATAATTTCCTTGTCCATCTTGCTACCTTGAAGGTGAGACAATACGTGATGATTTTTCTTTAGCAGATTTATTGCAAAGTACAATCCAAGGTTTGTCTATTCACCACTGTTTTCACTGGTGTATGGATAAGAACTATGGATGATGCATTTCAAGCACTATGTACAAAACAAGCCACTTTTGCTATGTGGTGGCTGTCAGGTGGAGGAGTTTAAGAAGATTCATTCAAAGACAGCATGAGCTGCCCTGGATTCTTTTTGCCTGAAGTAGCTTCTGTATCCTGTCTACCAAAGCAGAGACATACATTCTGCAAAAGGGACGTGACTATCTACTTTTTCAAGCCTTATGGATAATTTCTGGTTTTAACCAATTGCTGCCTTCTGTGAGGGCTTTCAAAGAAACATAACAAAATCAGCCTTTCAAAGTATTCAGTCAAAGGCTGACAAGGATGCATGAAGCCTACTCAGGAGGGTCAGCCTAATGGGTAGAGTGCAGTATTGTTTATAATAAAACATTTATGAATTACAATGTAACCACAATATTTTGAGAAAGGGTAGCAAAGTAGGTAATAATACAAAGTTTATCTTGCAAGCTGGAAAAGAAGTACACTCAGGAGAGCAGAATAAAGTGTAAGAAGTTTCTGAATACAAGTGAGAACAGCCAACAATAAAATTACAAACGTCTATTAGCAATAGCATATGCTGTAGCTTTTACTGCTGTTTGCATGGTCAACACTACTTGTATTGAGCACGGGACACTTAATACAGCACTCCTAGGAACAGACATCCTTTTTTAAAAAACATAAAGTGGTAGTTTATTCATTTTTTGCCCTGCTGTTTGCATCACATAGGATTCTGGTAGTTGTTTACAATTACAAAGATACAATTACTGTTCAGAATGTTGATATGCCATTATTGTTAACACTTATTAGGAAAGTAAAACAAAACCCCAGACTCATGTGCATGTATTTTCATATAATTATGCTGCTTTCTCAATAATTTCTAATGTTTCCACAGTTTTCATCATTGCTAGCAAATCATCTATTCCAGATCTTTATTATTCCCATTTGAATCAAGTAGTGACACAGTAAGAGTCTAAAGTAGAAATGAGGCTTTCATTAATTATTGATGCTGAAGAGATGCAATGCACCACAGCATGGGAAACTTGTCTAAACAAAAAGAGGTAAGGGAGCAAACTCAAGAGGATTGCACAGTGAGGATGTTTTGAGTTCAGGAAGCAGCAATGGAGATGGGAGAGGACATGGCAGGAGAGAAACTTGGACAAAGCCTGTGAGAGATCATGGTGAGACCTGCAGGAGCTGATAGAAAAGCAGTGTCTTTGCTGGGTTTATTATGCTGAATTTTTATTTGCTTGCCTGGAGTTGTTCCAGAAGACTCTTTTGTCCCTTGCCAAACTACACCTCTAAAAGACTGAATTTAGTCCATAGACTGTGCCCGTGTTTTACAGATTGGCCACTTATTTTCTGATAGGAAGCAAGATACCTGGCCAAGTTACTGCTGATAACAAGATTGACAGGGTTTTTTCACAACTCAGAGATCATAAGAGCAAATTCTCCCCACTTTAGTCTTGATTACTTGAAAAAATATTTAAATGCAACCAAGCACATTAGCAAAGGAGCAGTACAACCATCAAAGCAGCAAAGAGTTAGTTCTTACTCATGACAAAATTCCCTTCCAGCCTCTTCTCCCTCATGGATCTCCCTTGACCCCTGGCACCTCTGCACAGGCAGGAAGCACAGAACGGATTTACACAGTGCTATCAACAAAGTGTGGCTGGGCAATACTCTACAGTTTGGGACCTTAAAACTAAACTGTCTCTTTCGCTGCAGACCAGGGACAAGTAGAAGTAAGGCATTGTCAGATTTTTATTTTCTAGTCACCCAGTGTGTCTTTTGTGAGCTGTATAAATAAGATATTTCTCTGACTTCTTGTAGTGGGAGACATGAAGTACAAATGTTTTGAGTCTGTCAGTATGCTTGTCTTCAGTGAGTTCCCTGTCACCCTGCCCTTGTGATAGTCCTACCACACTACGGGATGGACAAGGCCACTCTCATAAAGAGGGCTAAGAACTCACAAATTGCTCTGGGTGCAACCCAGAGGTGAAGTGTCTCCATTAAGGGCAACTTCATCCATGGCCCAGAACAGACAGCCAAAGAGAAAATGGAGATTATGCCCCTTCTCTGCCCCATCCCTTGCCTATTCCTCTTTCTGTTGTCAGGTTTCTTCAAGTGTAGAGACCCCTATTAAACACAATCAAAACTGCTCAGGCAAGACCTGCTAAGGAAGGGCTGCAGAAAATGACCAGATTTCCGGAATAATGTACATACTTCCAGGAGAGATGGAGCACAGGGTAAGTAGTAATTGGTACCATATCCACACACACACAGTAATCTGCAGAGCTCAATTAAATTACTGTGCTGTATTAACAAAAGTATGTGATTACACAGTTAATGACACAGAACATGCACAGGGAGAGGAGCAAATCTACAGTCACATTTTCGATGTCTGGCTTTTCCTAACTTCTGAATGGCTAATGATATTTAGGATGCCTTAATATGTAATTTTTTTCTTGAAATTCACAGGTGTTTTTTTCTCTTGAGAGAGCAACTTGACTGCTGCCTAAGCAGAAAGGACCCTGAGTCAGCAACAGAAGACAAAGCTGTGGTTAAGTTAAACAGCTTTATGACTGAAATCACACACAGTCTTTGAAATATGGCAATAGTTCACCTTGCAAAGCATAGAAGCCAAGAATGGATGCTTGAGATGAGAATTTTCAGGCCTGTGTCTCTGCTATGCCACCTTTGTAAGCTCTGCAAACAGCTCAGCTAAATACCTGTTGTCAAATTCCTTATTCCACAAAGCTCTGTTCTATCCAGGAAAGGCATATATTGATCAGGAGGTAAAACATATTTAGTATATATAAGATGGATTTGAAAAGGCTTTGGTTGTTGAGGTCGTTTGTGAGTACCCCAGTAATACGGATCTTGTATATCACTGCATGCGCCATGCCAAAAATGCAGCATGGTGAAACAATGTCACATAGTGTGGCAGATTTTTGTTCCAATCCACTGTAAACACAGTTGGCCTAAAACTACTTTGTAGGACAATAACATGGAGGTAATACCTCAAGGGAGTATGTTTACACTCATATTAATATCTATGGAAATGCCCAATCCATTCTATTGCCAGATATTTTTATATATGTTAATGATTTAACCAAAGTTGAAGGAAAGTTAGTAACAGACCTTTTTCAACTCCATTGCTGTCTGAAAAATCAGTACCCCACTAAAATGCAAATGACTCCCTTTCATCTCTGAGTCACGATATGATAATTTAATATGACTTAGTATGGAATATGACTCACTGCTGTTGAAATCATTGGGACTGACGTTGGATTGTAAATGTGAGCAGGCAAAATGTAAGGTTAGCTTTTGGAACAATATAGCAAAGAAGCTCAGGTTCTGAAGGGGGAGCTAGACACCACTGTGAATTATGAAAATTGCCTTCCATTAGTTGCAGCCAAATGTGTGTGTCCATCGTGGGAAAGGATGCCCCATGAAAAGAAAGGTAGATGTCATACCAGGTGAAAGTTACCATCATGATCACCGACATCCAGGGACAGTCTTATCATGCTTTGGGGATCACCTAGCCAGGAAGCAGGATGGTGGTCCCAAGCAATATGGGATAGAAGACTTTTAAAACAATCATTATAAATGGATGGTTTGCAGCTGTTGCTGATAAAAGTAGGGAAGTAGGTTTTTTACAACAAAAGAATCTCTTGGGAAAATATCAAATGTGATGCTGCTGGAGCATTCCCACGTCATTCAGTGTCATTGATGGAGGACGGAAATTGGTATTGATGTCTGGCTCCCGAGTGCAGGTGCAGAATTGGGCTGGCCAAGATGGAGATGATCAAATTGGTTTTGAGCTAGAGCTGGCACAAAAAAATGCACAGAAATGGGACTGTTATAATAACACATATATGCAAATGTGAGGACTTGGACCAGGGAATATCTACCGATCCATGCTCACTGGAAAAAGATGCATAATATCAAAGGTCTGGCCGGGAATACAAATGAAACATACTTAAGCTTCAGGGAAAAAAAGCAATGAGGACAAAGAGGATGAGGCAAACTTCAAAGTGCAAGTAAAATTACTCCTAATTTCCACTAAAATTGGCAAGTTTAATTAATCAATTATTATGTATGGACGCTGAGAGCTTTTTAGGTATTTCACATTCTGATTTGGCTTCAAGGTGGATTCTGCATGCCGTTCGGCCAGGACTTTCCCAGATTAGGCTAATTCCTGCATTGACTTACCCAATTTCACAAACGGAGTTCTAGTCCTGCAGAAAAAATTCATCTCTCATAATTTCCCGTCTCATTATTTGGGGTGAAGTAGGAGCTCACCCTTGGGACTTGTATGGGTTTTGGCAGATGATTCAGGGAGAATACAATTTGATATCTACTACTGTGCTGCTCGCCCTTTTGAACTGAAGATCCCTTCATGTTGTGAAAGGATGATTGTAGTGTGTCTCTCTCCTTGGGGCAGACCATGCCAGAACTGACTCTCAACAGGCTATAAACAAGCCAAGAAAGTATCACAGAATCACAGAACCGATTAGGTTGGAAAAGGCCTCTGAGACCATCAAGTCCAGCCTAGGACCTAACACCATCATGCCAACTAGACCATGGCACCAAGTGCCACGTTCAGTCTTAAACACCTCCAGGGACAGTGACTATACCACCTCCCTGGGCAGCCTTTTCCAATGTCTAATCAACCTGTCTGTGAATAAATTCCTCCTAATGTCCAATTTAAACCTCTCCTGGCACACCTTGAGACTATGTCCTCTCATCCTGTTGCTTGTTGCCTGGGAGGAGAGGTCAATCCCCACCTCACCACATTCTGGTGAGGTGGGGAGCTACCTTTCAGGTAGCTGCAGAGTGATAAGGTCATCCCTGAGCCTCCTCTTCTCCAGGCTAAACAACCTGAACTGCCTCAGCCCCTCCCCTTTGGACTTATCTTTTAGACCCTTCACCAGCTTCATTGCCCTTCTCTGGACTTCCTGGCAGACATACATATGGATATGATTTTATGTATTTGGACTTTTTTCTTGTGCAATAGAATCAGAGATAAGCAAAATATAATTAGAAGTTACTGTGCAAATGAAAGAGATGAGCAAAGTTTGTGGCCAACCTGGATACACCTAGACATGATGGCAAAAGGAAAGCACTGGAAGATGAGAAGCTGAATGAGAAAGTCAAGCATTAAATATGTCTTGCTGAAAGTGGGGGACAGCGTGCAGCCTCTCCTCCCTTGCCACAGAAAAGCTGCAGTACCATGTTGGGATTTCAGCTCTACTCATTGGTGCTGGCAGTTGGGCTATGCGCTGGGAGCATCTCTCAGTCACACAATCTTTTTGCACAGCTGCTATTTTGTTCATCTCTTCTCCATAATACAATTAGAAGCCAAATTCCAGCTTTAAACCCGAAGTGATTGATGAGGATTGTTTTGGTTTTGCAATGTAAGTTATTAAAAACCAGCAGAATTCATATATTTAAAAAAACCCCAACTATTTATTCATTCCAGAAAGCAGAAAAGTTTTTAGCTGACAGTTAAAACAACCAAAACCCAACAATGAACATGAGAGGTTTCATCCAACTATCTGATCACTCCAGAAACTTATAAAACAAACGAAAATAGTGGTTTAGAATGAATAGTTTTAATGTAGTCTTAGTCAGTTTTGCTTTTACTATAATGTTCTGAAACCACTGTCAGCTGAAAAAGGAGACATACAGTGAAGTAAAAGGTCAAAATGTAATATTTCAATAAAATCTCCCTAGAAAAATGAATCATTTCACATCTTTAAAATGAGATAAATTCACCTCTTGTATACTATCCAAACATGCTATTCCCGTACACAAGCTAATCACACCTGCATGTGCAGGAGCAAGCCATGGGTGTTTTACACCTTATTTGGAATTTCTTTCCTTGCTTTTTATTTATTTATTGCTCAGAAATGCACTGTAGATGCCCAGCAATGGCTTGCTTCATGAACATTATGTCTAGATGAATGGAAGCAGTTCAGTTACTACACTTTCATAAGCTATCATCTCCTAGCAGAGACTCCCACAGGCAAATCCCCCAATTTGTGCATTCACACACGAATGCACATGCACTTACACAGCAAAAGTCATTTGGAGATTGCTTTCTTCATTAATAAAGAGAGCAACAATTCTAATAGGTCTCATCTTCTTTGCACATTGTCGAGTGAATCAATCTAGATTTCACTTACAAGATGTGGAAAATTGATATCATTAAGTTCTGTTTACTGTAAAACAGTGTAGTAGGACAGTTAGCCAAAAGCTAATAATTAAAAAAAACCCAATATGTGCTATACTGAGTAGGGGAGCCTAATTTATAGACATATCATTAATTTTATTCTAACTTGTGAAGTACCTGTCCTGAAAATGCATAACATGGTCATTATTCTTTAGAAGGAAAAGAGAACTCCCATGCTTACAGTAACTGATAGAACTGCCATGTATTTTAATAAAATAAGGGTGTGAAACCTTTGAAGATGTGATTGCAAGCCAGTAAGTGTGTGTGAAATACTATTCTCAGAACATACATCTCAAGTAAGGAGGAGACAGAAACTTTGTTCTCTGTCTCTGTGCTTAATAATGCTCCCATGGTTTGACAGTGCCAGGAAATCATAGCTACAGTAACTGATAGAACTGCCATGTATTTTAATAAAATAAGGGTGTGAAACCTTTGAAGATGTGATTGCAAGCCAGTAAGTGTGTGTGAAATACTATTCTCAGAACATACATCTCAAGTAAGGAGGAGACAGAAACTTTGTTCTCTGTCTCTGTGCTTAATAATGCTCCCATGGTTTGACAGTGCCAGGAAATCATAGCATAGCAAGGGACTTTCTCATCTTTCCTTCCCTGTGTTGTGTAATGGACATTTCTGAGGACTGAGAGTGTGCTTAGAAAATAAAGAGCAAGAAATAATCCCTCTCTCATTTTTGGTGAAACAAAGCAATGGGAATAAGAAACAGACAAGATATCAAAAAACCTATCAGCAATGAGGAATGGATCACTCACATTTTAAAATGACATCCTACAACTTCATAACATAGAATTTGCACCTGCTTAGACTACTCATTATCCTGTATATCCATTCTATCCAAGGATGAAAAGGTGTCCAGAAGAGTCAGATAGGTGCCCAAGCCTTATCAACCATGGTTCTTCATGAGTATATATGAGGTGTAATTTGTATTTGAATAAGCTTGCTTTATGTTTCTGGACCAGGAAAGTGATCCAAGTACCCAATATTTCATTTATATTTGGCTGTGAATAGCTGCTGTCATGCTCTAAATTACTAACATTCATTGCAATTAGTTTCTGCTTTGGTTAAGGATTACTTTGCATTTGGAAAAATGGTAAGATTCATACCTTGTTTTTCAAAAATTAATTTCCTTTTCTACAATACCATATGTTTTGGGTTTTCAATTTTCAGTATAATACTTACTTATCCTTTGAGACATTATAATGATTATTTAATGCCACAAACAGAAAAGTGCAAGCAGAAAATTGCTGTGTTGAAATGCAAGTTGACTCTTGGAAACATGAATCGATTGAGCAGATGAGCATTATATTAAACAAAGTAGGGTTGCTCCCAAAGAACATTAGAAATATTCCCTGAAAATGAGTCAGCAAAATAACCTGGTAGATGAGGGGGAAAAAGCCACATTTTCTTATTCTGTGATGCAAATCACTGATTCAATATAAATATGCATGGATAAAACTACCTACACCAGAGAAAAGATGGGAGTTGTATTTGAACAAGCACTGAATCACTGATATTCAAACTTGTGTTACAGCCCAAAGCAGAGAAATGTGGGAAATGTAAAGAAAGGGGTGCTCTGAGTCATGTAGTCTCTTGAAGCAGAAATTGATTTGATGGAACTTGGGCTGTTCCTTTTCATCTCTAAAGTCCGCTTCAATATTCTTTCCCCTGTGCATTCCTTCTCTTTCACCCTGAGCAGTGACAGTTGCCTGTTTGCTTCTCTGTCCAGACCATTGCCTCATATCACCCCTTCCCTATGACTCAAGGATCTCACTGTAGTATTTGGAAAGACTCTGCAATTTTCTTCTTCAGATTTCTCCTCAAGCCTAACTTCTGCCAAATATTAGTGGTTAGGGATGAGAGAATACTGTCAATAACTGGATTATCAACATTTACATGCTCCTTACATTTTAACATCAAGCCCATTGATGAGTTCAGCACTTCAGCATCATGTTCTGTTTTGCTCTGAAATACTTTGTCTATAGCATACAATGCAAAGGCCACAGAGCTTCTGCTGTCTAATATATACTTTCACAGAAGTGATCATTTTCCTCCCCAGGAGATAACAGAGAGCCTGCAATGAATCACATATAACTCCACTGAAAGAAAAATTAACATGGCAGTCACAGACAGTAGATGACAAAACCAGTGTACTTATATATATTGCAAAAATGAATCAATTATGGTTCAAGAGAAAAGTTTTAGCATCATCTTACATTGTTTCCTCTCTGATTTGGAAACAGCTCTCTGGATGTGAAAGGGAACAAAGGCATTACATCTGTTTGGCTATCTAGGAGTCAACATTCTATTGGGTTCATAAAGACTATTCTCTCTGATTCTCTGCTCTCATGTGATCACAGTTAGCGTTTCTGCACATCCAGAGGAATCCTCCTGGGGATTAGCTAATGAAAAGTGCTGTAATTCAAGAAATGCATCCACTTTGTCTGCTGTTGTTTGCTTTTCTCTGGCAGCCAAAGAAATATTGGTATTTGGGGGCTTCATCTACTGACAGAAATTTCTTTCTTTGGTCTCTCCTATGGATGCAGATTAATAACGCATGTAATCCACTCACACTCAAAAACTGGTCATTTTTCTTTCTTTTTTTCAAAACTGCTTTTTCTATTTACATTTCTTTTCAGTTGAAGATCATTCTTTACCATGGCCTTATGTTTCTAGGGATTTGCATAACCATGGGGAATTAGATTACTCAGGACATAGTTCAAACCTGATTCTACATTGCATTTATACTAACAAACGAGACATTTTTTTGTGCACAGGGAGATGTCTGTGAAAAAAATAAAGAAGAGAAAAATTTAAAATCTCCTAAAATAATGCAGAGACGCATTTCTCAAAACTATTAAAACAAAAAAAACCACCAGAAAAAACAGACAAAATCCCAACCACCCTGTAGTGCTGCTGCTGCCTCAGATCTCCTGTAGCTGACCCTGCATGAGCCCTGTGCAGCTAACACAGCTTCTCACTCTGTAAGGACACTTCTCTGTCCCTCCCCAAAGACATCCAACCACTGCACAAAGCCAAAGACACTGAGTGTTTAAAGAGCTGGAACACCACAGACATAGACATTTGTGTTAAAGGCTTTTGCTGAAACAAACCTGTTGAGATATAAAGTAGCTGAAGCACTGGAGGGAATATATTTGGATAGAATAGGCAATCATTTTCAAGAGGAGAATCCCATGAATTTAGGTGTTCATATATGCACTTTGGTACCATTTTTGCATCTTCATTTTCACTACAATCTACATTCAGATTGAGCTTGTAAAACCTGTAGTGACTACAGGCAGCATGTTCAGAACAAAAGGAATACAAGGAGGTCCTTCCCTGATGAGCACTTCCCTGGAAACAAGAGAGGGAAGCTCAGGTCTTGGGGAATCTTTCAAAACCAGCTAAATGAATGCTGCAAGATATGCTGCTCAAAGGATATTTGTCATACTGAGCATTTAAGTAGCACATTGATTGTCTTTGCAGTTTATTAAACATTCTGAGTATGTCATATCTGGACTTCATTTGCATTTGAAAGATACTTGGTATGGTCAGAATAATATTGAGATGGATTAATTCATCTCATCCCGCATTAGGAAAGCTCTTTCATTACTTCAGATACCAAGTCTGTAACAGTGATAGCTTCCAATTAATTGCTCTCAATTACATTTTCTTGTTCACATACCTTTGCATAGAGAAATTTCCTATGGTCTTTTTACTATTATCTGATCTGCCTAGAAAAATTGTCCCATGATATACTACAATATGTGAAAATGTATGTACTGCAATATGTGAAAATTAGTCAGTCAAGACAATGCTAATGAATTTCTGCAGCTGATAATGTTTGTTATATCTCTTCAGTTTAGGACAAAGACTTCTGACATCTTGGCCTCCTGAAAATTGGAGTGGAAACTGTTTCCATTTCTAGTATGGTCTCTTACCAGGATAAGGCAGCTTCAATGACACTTTGATCATACTCATCCCCAGAGGTAACACCACAGGAAAACTTAGGGACAATTTACAGACAGAGGTAGTCATGGCAAGTGCAACTGTTGATGTTCAGGACTGTTTCTGTACTTCCTAGACCCCACTTTGTCTCGTAAATAATTAGATACAAGATTCACACCTCCCTATTTTACATTCCTTACTTTTTTACATCGAAGAAATCTTAAGAGCTGGCTATTGACAACTCTTTGCTACTTTCCTCTTAGCTCGTCTCCTTGACTGCAGAGTGATAATGAAACCAAAACAATGTTGTGGGTAATGCAAGAATTAAGATTTTCACTATACCAGCTTAGTGTAGTTCATAGGCAATTGAGATACTTTCAAATGCCAGAGTCTGTGTTTGTTAAGAAGGTTTTTGAATGAAGTTAAGACTAAATCAGCTGCTTAGCTCAGCCTCTGACATTCTCATCTAGTTCAATTCACCAAGCTCAGGGAGAGGAGATTTGCTGGCTTCAACCTTCAGCTGCATTGCCTTAAATGCAAGATACACACATCCAAATGTTACAAAGCAAAGTTAAAGTTTTGCAATTAATATCTCAGTTGAGAAGTTTTAGAAAATAATTTTAAGTTCATAGAACTGAAAGAGTTATTTATGTTTATTTATAAAAACTTGCCCCTTAAAAAGCATTATTTAAAGGAACTCTGTTTTGAGAAATATCTACATTACCCTTTAGTAAACTCAAAAATGAGTGGTAATTGCTCAAGGCACAGGGGTTGGATTACATGACTTTTAAAAGTCCCTTCCAACCCAAAACATTCTATAATTCTATTATTAGACACTTATAATGCTTTTGCCAATTTTATTTTTGATCATTTCACAAAGGATCTGAAAAACATAATCTTTTTATAAAATAATTTGTTCCACAGTACAAATGCAAAGTTAGATTGGTGTTACTATTTGTTTCATTTCTCACTAAATTTGCATTCCAAACCCTCAGGATGCTACTATTTATAGCCATCTATGTTGCAGTAATCCTTAAGAGCAATAAGGACTGAACTTTAGAGTGTTAGATGTGTTCACATATACAACTTCATTCAAAAAGTTCATAATGTAGATAGGCACATGGTTAAACAGAAGGGTGACTGTAGTTGCACACATTTGATCAGTAGACAACAGAAGGTATAGATGGAAAAGGATTTACCCAAAGAAGCTATGGCAGAATCAAGAACTGATCTTCAATTATCTGAACGCTATTAAAACGCACTCTGAAATTTTACTCCTAAAGGAAAAAAGTTTGTGTTTCAGCTACTGGATTTGAGAACCACAATATTTAGCAGTACTGAAAATTAATGGTGGACAGTTCTGGCACAACACCAGAATCAAACATCTAGTATATTGACATAAATTTTGCTTCTTCTGAGTCTGCTGGAACCTGATTTATTTCAGCCAACCCTTGTTCTCTTGCAGAAATTGTTGACATAGTATATAATAGCAATCAATCAATATCTGATTAAATGAATGAAGCTCTTTCATTACCTTCAAGCCCAGACTGAATTGCTGCAGCCATAATGGGAGGACAATATTTCACCCTGCTGTGGGGAACACCCACCCTGCTTCCAAGCCCTGATACTTATTGTTCAGCTTGTTTGGTTGGAGAGGAAGATTTATGTCCTCCCTTTGCCAGCAGCAGTTAGGAACGAAGGCAGAGGATTAACTGACTGTGGGGTGATTGTGGCAATGCTGTATCTCTTAACTGAGGGTGTGGTTCAAATCTTGGCTGCCAGGGAGGGAGAAGGCAGGAAGGAGGATTTTCAGAAATGGGCAGTCCGAACCCATAGAAGTGGTATTTCTCCTTGTCTGTATTAGCCCTGCTACATCACCAAAAATGCAAGCCCTTATGTTGGGCCTATCAGGTATCATTTTGTCATCAGGTTGCCAACAACAACTGTGCTAAATCTTTACCAGCTTCTGGCCTGTTATTATTAGGAGGCAGGAGAATAAGCAAGGCACCTCTAAAACTGGTTTACCTGCAGGATTAATTGCTCATGTCCCAGTCATTTACTGGTAGAAGAGACTGTAATTGCAATGCCCTCAGCAGAGATCTGAGTGTCTTCTCTCTCTAATTGCAACGCAGAGTATCACTGTGTTGCTTTCTGTTTTTCTCATCTCTTCTTTTTCCATATCATCATTACAGAGAAGAAATAATTTACCAGAGCTAATGGTCATTTTGCAGCACTACCATTGGTGTACCTAAAGGGAAAGGACTATGACTGATCCCTTTGAAACAGCACAAGCAGAGCTAATGGAGGCTAACAACCATAGTAGTTATTAATTATTTGCTCTTTCACCAGAAAGAAATATGGTCCTAGCTTGAATTTTGCTAATGGGAGATTAAGAAACTATATTTCCATCAGCCTGACAAACCTTGTTTGAGCATTTCTGTCCCTTGAAACTATGTACTGAGGTATTTAGAAAATATTATAAAACCAGACTTAAATTAGCCTATTGCTCTGCAGAGCTATTCTGTGCTAAATCAAGCTCCTGCACGTGAGATGTGCCTTTTTTAGTTTGGTTTTTTTTTCAGTCAGTCACAGCAGAGGTGTGGTGTTTCAGAGCAGAAGCCGTTGGCAGGTCCTCTTGCAGCATTGCTTGAGCTCTGCCTTGTCTGCAGCAAGTGAAGATGGCAGCTCTGGCACCCTTGAGTGGCACTGTCCATCTCCAGAAAAAGCATTTAGGCTCTATCTCCAGACACAGCCCTAGTCCCAACCCTACAGGCTTTGTTGGGGTTGCAAGGGAAAAGCCTGCTCCTGAATATATTTTACAAGAGACTGTCTCTGGAAACCTCCAGCTTTTTCCAACTGTACCTCTTGGCCAAGTCTGGAGTTCCTACTCCAAATCTCAAGTGCAGCAGGTCACTGGAAGGAGAGGTCTGCCTGCCATGGAGGAGGCAGGGACTGAGCATCTTTGCCCTCTCTCCTATTCCAGGAGAAAGCAGCAACCAACACAGACCAGACTTCCCAGTACAACTGAGGGCTCCTTACATGTTCTGTAAATCCCTCCCAGGGCTGAACAGCTCTCAATTAGTGGCACAGCCAGGATCACCTCCCAGGATCCTTGACTCCTATTTCTCCAGGCATTGCTGTCATCAGTGCCATGATATACAGTGAGGGATATCTCCTATAGGTACCAACTAGCTAAGGTGGCACATTTTGCTGATTATAGCTGAAAGTCAATGTGTCTAGGAGAAAGTGCAACACTTAATCACCCACTTTAGGAGAAAATTTAGAGTGTGAAACTCTTGCCAAGTTGAATCAATTATTTTATTGGCTGGAATAAGTGATTATCAAGCTTTCTTGGCATACAATTAGCTCTTTCTGTTTCCTTTTTTCAAGCACTGCAAACCTTTTAGGAGAAACAGCAACCAAGATAAAATACTTCAAGAGAAAATGATCCAAGGATCACAGGACAATTTTTATACTTTAATGTTATCTTCAATGTAAGAAACATGGAAGGTTTCACATCTTAATTCTGAGGAATTAAAATTAGTACTTTTAAGAATTGCCTTTTATGCTAAGTGAAAGTAAGAGCAGTGACTGCTTGTAACAAGGGTAAAGCACCTTCCCAATGTCAGAGATGGATTAGGGGTTAAAAGTTGACCCTTAGCTGCTTTTTCTGGTCATCTTTGTTCTGCAATAATCAGATTTAGAAAAACTTATGTAAGGCAGTTTAAAGTAATTCCACTATATGCAAGACATGTCAGAGAGCAGAAGCGACATAACTTATGGTCAGGCAAAGAAAAGAGTAATACTTTGGAAAAAGTAACTTATGGACAGCCAAAGAAAAGAGTAATACTTTGGAAAAATTCAAATGGCTCCTTCCTATCATCATCATCAGAGGATATAGCAGCAAGGTTTCAGACTATCAGTTCTTCCTGCTTTTATACAGTTTTAGGAGAAACTCTGGGTACATTACATTAACCTCTGTTAACCTACACAGCATTAGAGATCAGACTGTGATGGACCTAGACAGGGAATGGGAAGCAGAGGAGGAAGCTCACAAATAAGGATCCTTTACCTTCAGGCAGATTTTTCTTTTTCTTATAAGAAGAAGTGAGCACATCCAGGAACTTCATCCAAATCTTCCATGGGATAGTCCTGTTCACAAAGCTATTTGCTCTCCTCATGTTGAACCTCCTGCCCCATAAAACTGCAGAGTAGTAGTATGGATGAAGGGAGGCCAGGACTCTGCAGATGGGGAGCACAGTGGGCAGCATCTTGCATCTCTGCCTAAGGTAGCTAATGCCACCTATTTCAGTCATTGCAATAACTGATCCCACAGTCTGATGCAATTTGGCAGCCTGTTTCATACTCCAAATTCAGACTCCTTTCTGCACTTATTATAGATGAGCTCTATTAAGAGACAGTCATGCCTGTTGAAACACAAAAGGGCACATAAGGATCAGTTCCTGGTCATGGTGAGTGGAGAGTAGACATCTTGGTTTCACCAGAATTCACATTGCTTCCTACCAGCTCATTGAGGAGAAAGCCAGAGCAAGGCTGGTGAACATCAGGAGTACTTGAGCTGGAAAAAAACTACCACTCTGTACAGCTCAAAGATATTTAAAATTCCATCAAAGATAACAGAAACTATTTGCTTTAAGTGTCTTGGATACACAGTTGCTAATGCACGCAAATTCCCTATGGGAAAACTAAGTGATGTCAAGGATTATGTACAAAGCAACCAATTTATTGCAAGTTCAATCCATACAATAAAACAAATATTGCTAGAATATTGGAATTACATAGAATCTATTAATGTTGTATGTTAAATTATTTTCATCATTAGTTTTATGATATTTACAAAATTGTATAAAACATATTTTCTGAAAGCACTAACAGCTTCTCTGTACCGTGAAGATTTGTAATGTCCTAAATAATTATTTTACATTCAGAAAACAGTAGAGGCTTGAAAAAAGAGTAGTCATTTATGTTCTAATAGTGGTGCTGGTGTGGTGGGTAATTTCTCGTGGGAATAGTCCCGCTGAGTTTGATAGGATTGGTCATGTGAACAAGTGAATCACAGAATCACAAAATTGGTCAGGCTGGAAGGGACCACAGTGGGTCATCTGGTCCAACCTGCTCAAACAGGGTTATCCTAGAGCACATTGCACAGGATTGCATCCAGACAGTTCTTGAATATCTCCAGTGAGGGAGACTCCACAACTTCTCTGGGCAATCTGTTCAAGACTGGAGTAAGGCTGACTTGCTGGTAGTTCTCTGGGTCCTCCTTCTTGCATTTTATGAAGACGGGGATGACATTTGTTATCTTCCAGTCCTCAGGAACCTCTCCTGATCTCCATGACCTTTCAAAGATGACCATGAGTGGCCTAGCTACAGTGTCTGCCAGCTCTCTCAGCACTTGTGGATGCATCCCATCAAGGCCCACGGACTTGTGGATGTCGAGTTTGTATAGATATTTTCTGACACAATCATCTTTGACCAAGGGAAGATCTTCCTCCCTACTTTGATTTACCCTGGTCTCCTGGTTCAGAGATCCCTGCAGGCTGGTCTTATCAGTACAGACTGATAACTGCCTTCTCAGCGTCCTCTGTTATCAGGGTTAACCAATGGGCCCACATTATCCTTTGTTTTCCTTTTGTTATTTATGTATTTGAAAAAGTCCTTTCTGTTATCCTTGAAATCCTTGGCCAGATTTAATTCTAGGTGGGCCTTGGCCTATTTGGTCTCATTTCTACTTACTCTGACCACCTTCACTCCAAGTGGCCTGACCCCTCTTCCATCTGCTGAGCATTTCTGGCTTGTACTTGAGTAATGGCAAGAGTTCTTTGCTCATCCACAGAAGTGGCTCATTTTTTTTCTCATTGAGATGCATCATTCTTAAACCTGGAGGAAGTGAACCTTGAATATCAACCAACTCTCTTGGACCCCTCTTCTGTTCAGGTCCAGCTCCCATGAGATTCTTCCAAGATCCCTGAAGAGGCTAAAGTTAGCTCTCCTTATGTCCACAGTTGTAATCTTGCTCACTGCCCTGCTGCCTCTTCATTCAATACTGAACTCTACAACCTCATGGTCACTACAACCAACTGCCCCCAACCTTCACATCATCAACAAGGACTTAATATAATGTGCAGCACACCATTCATTGTGTGAATTTCCACTACATGTGACAAGAAGTTGTCATCAATGCTTTCCAGGAACCTCCTGGACTGTTTGTGTATATGTATATATGAATGTACAGGAGGGTAGAACCCAGGTGTGCCACACTGTCTTTGACAGGGACACAGCAGTCCCTTAGTGACTCAAGGAAGAAACTAGAATCATAGAATCATAGAATTTAATGGTTGGAATGGACCTTACAGATCATCTAGTCCCAATCTCCTGCCATGGGCAGGGACATCACCCCACTAGACCAGGTTGCTCAAGGTCTCACCCAGCCTGGCTGTGAACACTGACAGGGTTGGGGCAGCCACTACTTTCCTGGGCAACCTGTTCCAGTGTCTCACTACCCTTACAGTAAAAAAACTTTCTTCTAATATCTAACCTAAACTTCCCCTCCTTCAGTATGAATCCATTACTCCTTGTCCTATCACTGCAGTTCCAAACACAGAGTTCCTGTCCGGCTCCTTGTAGGCCCTTCAGATATCGAAAAGTTGCTATGAGGTCTCCACGCAGTCTTCTCTTCTCCAGGCTGAACAGCCCCAACTTCCTCAGCCTGTCCTCATAGGGGAGGTGCTCCAGTCCTGCATCAGTTACTTTGTGGCCTCCTCTGGGCTAGGGCAAACCTCTTCATTTGGATTGACATTGGTCAAGACTATCCAGTCCCTATACTATCTCCTCAAGTGCAGTCACTAAAAAGATGCCAGCACTGACCTTTCAACCGCCTAACAAAAACCATGTGACTGTTACCTGGAAAAAAAGTAGAAAGTGTGTGTAGCATAGTGATCTTTGGTAACTTGTTCTATGCTTTTTGTATTAAATATCTATAACTATATTCCTTCACAAACAATATACATCAGCCTGTGGTGATTTCTTAGAAATGTAACAAATAGTATCAAAATTTCTCTTTTTAAAGGGATGAGGGAGAAAGACTGTTGTGGTTTAACACCAGCCAGCAGCCCAGAACCACGCAGCCGCCCGCACACTCCCCCAGCCATGGGATGGGGGAGTGAGTCAGAAGGGTAAAAACAACAAAAACTCATGGGTTGAGATAAAGACAGTTTAATAGAGAAAGCAAAAGCTGCACACACAAGCAAAGCAAAACAAGGAATTAATTCACTGCTTCCCAAAGACAGGAGGTGTTCAGCCATCTCCAGGAGAGCAGGGCCCATCATGTGTAACGGTTCCTTGGGAAGACAAACGCCATCACTCCAGATGTCCCCCCTTCCTCCTTCTTCCTCCCACCTTATATACTGAGCATGATGTCATATGGTATGGAATATCCCTTTGGTCAGTTTGGGTCACCTGTCCCAGCTGTGTCTCCTCCCAATCTCCCATGCATCCCCAACTTCCTTGCCAGCATGGCAGTACGGAAAGCAGCAAAGGCCTTGACTCTGTGTAAGCTCTGCTCAGCAATAACAAAAACATCTCTGCCTTATCAACCCTGTGTTCTGCGCAAAACCCAAACATAGCCTCATACTAGCCTCTGTGAAGAAAGTTAACTCTACTTCAGCTCAAACCAGCACAAAGACAAAAAAATCTGTTCTTCTTTACATGAATCTTTCTGTAAATATAAAGATATATGCTGCAGAGCAGCTTTGTTTTAACTTCTTTTGCTAACTTGCAGTTTTTCCCCAATTTCATACAGCACAGAGAGGGTATCCTTGTAACAAAGCAACTGTTCTCCAGAATGGATTAATTGATCTCAAGGTCAGCAGAGCTGATCTTTGTCAGCCAGTCTGATATATTCTAGCTGTGATCTTCTGGCCTTGCTTCAGTAGAGTTGTACCTAAATTGAAAGGAGCAGCTGAAGTCACAAACCCTTTTCGTTCCCATGGCTCTGTATCAGAGATATTGCTGGTTCCCATGAGAGGGAGAGCAATCCTGGTCGGTGCTTTCTGCTCATTGACAGAGCCTCTCTGCAGCAAAGGGAGTTTCACTTGATATCCTCCTCATGTGGACACATAATCACATCAAATATTAGAGATGCACAGGACTTTTCAGGTCTTGGTCAAGCAGTTCATCCAGCTGAGCCCTGCATGGCACTGCTGTTGGCACTTTAGAGCAGGGTGACCACATATCTGCAGAACAGCCTGGGCAGACTCACAGGAATTATTACCCAGAGACTTAATTGTCAACTGCTTTTATCTCGTGTGCATCTTCTACACGAAAGCACTGTCACGTGGATGGAGGGTGATGATGCAGTAACAACTTGTGAGCTCTCAGCTTACAAACTAATTACCAATTGTCACTTGTCCAATTGATTATCCAGTACACCAAGCATCTGCAGGCACACAAACATAACAGGATGATGGACTATGCTGGCTTGGGGGTTTGCCTGTCATTGGGTTTGCTTTCTGCTGCACAGAGGTGGGGAAAATCAGCCATGCATGATCTTGCATGGGGAAGAAGTGGCTTCTAATAGTCCAGAGAATTCAAATTGAGCACTGGCTCCATTTAATGAGTCAGTCTGGCCTCCTTACTATTGAATAGCAGTAGCCTGTGCTAGGAACATATTAGAGAAAGAAAAATAAATAGGAAAAAAATCAATTTTGTGAGCAATTGCAGCTGTCACATTGCTCTGACCCTTTCTCATTTTAACTTGTATCATTACACAAAAGATTTGTTTCAGTCTCTCCCTCATCAGGCTGGGCTGCCTTCTCTCATGGATTTAGATGTTCAAAGCAGAGAGGAGTAAAATGTAATCCCTAGACAGTCAGCAGCATTGTTCAAGCTGGAGTTTGCAACAGGGGACAGAGGTAAGCACGGATGCTACAGAAGGAGATGTTTCAGAAGAGACCCATGCCAGGCACAGATCTCTGAGGTTCTTGGGAACAAAGTGTTAATGGGAGGTGCAGTGAGACAAGGCTGTCAGCCAGAGCAGAAGAGGTACAGCTAAAGCCATCCAAACATGATATTGTCTCATGTCTAGCTAAAATGATAGTTGTCCTTCCTACACCCCCATTCAGCTCCTGGCAGCCTGTGTCTAAGCCTGCTTGAAGCAGGGGCTGGACAGGTCTGGGTAAACAAGGTTTGATTCAAGATTGACTAGTTTCTTTAATTCTATAGAGTAATATTTGGTTGCAAAATGAGGAATAGATCTTTAGATTCCTCCAAGGGTAGGGCTGATTATACTGCCTAAATGCTCAGAGTTTAACAGGGCCTGTATACCAAGGTGGAGGTCATTGCTCAGAGACCAGGTGGGCTCTCTGCTGCTGGGAGGTGGTGAGTGATTGCCTTTGCATCACTTGGCTGTTGGTTTTCTCTTTCCTTCACTTTGTCTTCATCTCGGCCTATGAGTGTTTCTTGCTTTCATTTTCTGATTCCCTTCCCTATCCCATTAAAGAAGAAGTGAGCAATCAGCTTAATTTAGCTACTGGCTGGGGTCAATCAACCTCACCACGTTATAGAAGTCATTGCTTTTCTGGAGATATGACATTAGAGTGGGGTTTTCTGAAGGTTTTCCTGCTGTTAGTGAATTTAGTGCCATCTGGATGCAACTCCATACAATGTCCTCTAGGATAACCCTGCTTGAGCAGATGTAGCTGTGGTCCTTTCCAGTCTTAACCATCCTGTGATTCTGTGAACTTTTTCTAACAGGCTTGAGACTCTTGAACTTTCCTACACATGATGAGTTCTTGAGTTTGTATTTATTTATCAGTATAGAAAATGTATTTCTGTGCCCGGGGTTGGCATCTGTAAGCAAGTCTGAGTGGGCTGGTAGGCAATGGAGCTTCTGCTGCCACCCCCCTGCCCTGGGGAAGAGGTGGCTGGATTTCAGCAATGGCCCCAGGGCTCAGAGGGGCAGGGGAGCACCTTCTCTCCACGCGGCAAGCAGTGCCTAGTCTAAAGTTCAGCACTGAGAAGGAGAGTTCATTAGCCCCAGGGGTCCTAAGGCATCTCAGAAGTGTGCTCCCCCCTAAAGAGACATTTGTTTGTCCTGGAGTGGTGCCAAGCAGAAGTGACAATGCAGCCTGTGCTGCCACATTCACCATGAGCTGGCCTGCACCACTGCTGTCCCTGTCTTTCTGGGATAGTTCAGGGTGTCATATCTCACCTCTCCATCCTCATTCAAAGGCTTTGGTGGGATCTTTCCACCCACTTCCCTTTTCAATACTGAGGGGCTGCATTTAGCCATGCTTTTGCCTGCATAGTAGATGTAGCTTTAAAACAGATACAGCTATTCTGGACATGTGAACAAGTGATGTAACATCAGCTCTGCTGTATAACTCTCTGATGCTCAGGTCATTAACCAAATTAGTGTGTGTCTGCCTCTGGCCTGCAGAAATATAGTAGGTGCAGTCAGGGTGTAATGGAGAGGGCAGGGAGCTGCTATGTGTTTTCCCAGATTTCCCTGTGTCAGATGACTCAGAACATGTGCTGAACTGGGCAAGATTTAGCAGGGAGAAGAGGAAATGAGGTCTTTGGTCTTTTTGATGTTGAGAGGAAATCTATGCTTTCCTATAAAGACACATCTCTGACACAAATCTGCTGTGCTAAGCAAAATTTGCACAATCTGCTTTTGCCCAATGACAGGTAAATTTGTTTTTGTAGATAAACTTGCAATTATAGCACAGCTGGTGTGGAAATTATTGGTTTTAATTTCTCATTTGTTTATAACTGAGATTTAATTACTGCAATCCCTCTTACAAGCTCCTTTAAACTTTTAATTAATATAGGGCATCAAGAATATAATTTATTTCTTTTTGACAGAAAACTGCTTTCCACAAAATGACCATCCATCAGGTGAAATTGTGGTGTTACTCATTCTATTCACAAATACACCATGTGTGAATAAGAATGACTGGAGTCAAATTGAATTACCAAGAGATCAGGAGATTGGAGGACCTGTAGTTATGGTCAGGAGTAATCATCAGAATCATCTCTGTAAAAGCATACATGATTTGAGTGAAGGTTTTCTTCCCAGTCATTGCAAGACACAGTGTGCATATGAACATACTTGCCACATGGCAGAACCCCTGTCTGAGTCTGTGATGGAGACATGGCATCAACAAAATGCTTGTAAGCCATAGAATCACAGGGTTTTTCTTTTCTTTTTGTGATAATATGAGTATTAAGAAGTTTTTCTTCTTCCTAAATTTTCTAGGCAAAACATGCATGAATCCAGAAGGGACTTGCAATGAACCCAATGCAAAACAAGGTGAGTGCCACCTCATTTCCTCCTCCAGGAGACAGAAAGGTTGATCCTCCAAAGCTTAGAGAATCCATGGACTGCTTCACTCAACATCAAAATTTGTGTGCACCTGTAATTTATTAAATTTCAGAAGTAATTCTTGTGTTTCCATTTTATGTGTTACGTATTCTACTGTGCATTTGAAGTAAATGTTTGAGACAGTGGGCAGAGAGCACTATGTAATACCTTCTTCAAAAAATTGATTGTTTTGACATTGTACACAGAAACCTATCTCCACTGCCAATGTGTACCTACACCTGTTTTCCTCTGTGTAATTATTGTTGTTTGTTGGATGGAATGACTGTTTTGGTTTTGCTCCTGACTAGTATATCTAAGTTCAGATCACCCGAAGTCCTCACCCAGTGTTCACTTTCCCATTTAAGCCTTTCCCTCCAAGGCTGGTGTGGAAACAATTGCTGCAGGCCATAGGAAGGTGGATTTTGAGGCTGAAGCAGAACATAAAATAAGAGTTTTACATTTCTGCATGGTTCCTGGCTCTGCACAGAGTCTGTGGAATTCCTGCCCAGCAAATTTCTCAGCATGCTGTGAATCAGGCCCATTGATTGCTTCTGAAAGACATATCTGACTTGCTGCAGCTGAACAGGTTAAGCTACACTTTAGAAACTATTAGATCAACAGTTCTAAAATTCAGATCTTCAAACATATAAAAAATACTAATTCCTCAGAGGGGAAGGAACTGTACATATCCATTTGTAGTTATCATGTAAGAAAAAAGTGACTAAGCTTAAAATTTTACAATTTTATCAGTGAGCACCTTAAATGCATTTGAATTTGACCAAACTTAAAATTGCAATGATCCAACAATATGATGTCATTTGTTTGTCTTTAAGTCGAGAAGAAACAGCCTTTTCAGACCAAAAATAGTGCAGAATCCAGTCAAAATATATCACACCACCTATATTCTGAGACATAATATCCAACATCACTACCTCCTTCCGACACCAAAACACTACCATATGGATCATTCAGCTATTTTGAGGGGAAAACCCACCTTCTGCAAAGCTCAAAGTGTCTTCATCCCGTTGGTGCCAAGGCTGCTGAGGCTGCAGCTCAGCACCTGGGCATGGGTCACCAAAGCTCCCAGTGCAAGTCAGTGAGGCTGCCCTGATCACACAAGCACAGAGATGATTTACAGCACCCTCTTTCCAAATTCATTTGAGTTTTCTCTGGTAGATGTTGTAGTTTTCCTGCACATCTTGATAGAGCTAGCACAGCTGCAGGAGGGAATATCACCATTACTTAATGTAGTGTTTATCACAGAATCATAGAGTACCTTACTTTGAAAAAGACCTCTAAGATCATCAAATCTAACTGTTAACCCAGCACTGCCAAGCTCCCCACTAAACCATGTCCCTAAGTGCCACATCTACATGTCTTTAATTACCTCCAAGGATGGTGATTCTATCACTTCCTTAGGCAGCCTGTTCCAGTGCTTGACAACCCTTTCACTGAAGCCATTTTTCCTAATATCCAGTCTAAACCAGGGATGACACAAGTTGAGGACATTTCGTCTTGTCCTATTGCTTCTTACTTGGGACAAGTTCTGCTTAACTCTGTAAAACTGAGGGACTTTAAGAATGTGATTTATAGCTTTCCTGAAGTGTGTGCACACACTCACAAAATGATTAGATGTTTCAGTCAAATATTTCTGAGATTCAAAATAGAAGCAGCATAAGGTACCTAAAATGTCAACTGATTGATGTTTCTATTACTTGTAATGAAATCAAACATGAATTAAGCCTACTGGAAGGCTGCAGCCTACCTTTGGGCAAAAGTGTTATGTTATTTTGAGTGCTGGAATTAATTTCAGAAGGTTGCTTAATGCTGTTGCTAAAACAAATATGTTTTGCAGAAGAAAAATGCTGGCAGAACAGGATGTGACTGGATAAAAAGATGCATTCATAAAGGATTCTTCTATTAATTCTTATATGAATAAATTAATTAGAACCCCTGCAATTATTGTGCTTCTAAAGGTCTGCTGCCTGTTTGCTGAGCTGTACAATGTACTGAGTTTATTATAAAAGTAATGCTGCTGTGTTTTCCTGAATGGCTACCAGACATCTTTGATGTGAGGTATCTCATAGCTAACATTGTCCCAGATTCACTGTTACAAGCAAAAAGAATTCACAAACACACACACAAAAGAAACAAAGCAAAAACAGTTTAAAAAATATGCATTTAATTTAGATTTTTTTCTAAGTGCAACCTCCTTTGAGGGCATAAATACCTAATTCTGAATCTTCCAAAGTGACAAATAATTTGTCTCATTGTGGATACTTTTTGTGTTGTCACTCTTCTGTGAGCGTACAGAAAACTTTGTTCAAAAAAGTAGTATTTTTAGTGGCTATTACAATTTTGTGAAGTTTGAAGTG
>NW_008658661.1:50035-83439 GCF_000695815.1 Acanthisitta chloris
TTGAACATCTGTCTATGATATTCTCCCAATGCTTCCTCTTATTGACATCTAGTGAGAAATTCAAAGTTCTCAGCATTTGGTTTAGATGTCTGTGACTGTTTAAAGTTTGTGAATTACAGGGAAATTTGGATAATTTCTTTCTGTTTCCTTGATGGTGATAGCAGGCATTCTGGGCATCAGAAACAAAAATGAAACCAAGAGATAATAGCTTTAAATCTCATTCGAGCACTCTGGCTGGGCTCAGCTTGGAGGATATTGCAATGTAAAATGGGTTCCTGGAATTGTAAATTTTTTCTTCTTGATGCTCTAAGACTTGCTTCTGCAAAGTATTGAGCCCTCTAAAACAATCACAAATGTTTGGTGAGATATATGCCTGAAGACAACTTATTTCAGTGTGTTGTTACTCTAGATGTGAACACCTGTCTTGGGTGAAACTAAGGGGAGTGTCACTGCAGCAATTTTGTCTCTCCCATTAGATGTGCACAGTCAGCTACAGATGCCAGCTGTGTATAGTGAAGGGAGCTTTCTTATCCTGTCTGCATTATTCCCACCTGCTGTGTCATATGTGGGATCTATCTAGCTTCTAGAAGGCAGAGAAGTCTATGTGGTGCTATCAGAGCTACTCAGAGATACCTTACATGAAAGATTTCAAAACAAACCAAGAAACCCAGTTCTTCCATTTGCTTGAAGTCACACCCTGTCTTTTAGTAAAACATATGAGAAAAAAAGCTGAGAAGATTTTGTGTCTTAACAAAAAATAAAGAAGGTATCAATTAACAACATTCCCCAACTGACAGCCTGTACAGGTCCACCACAAAACCCCACAGTGAGTCAAATCACATCTTCCTCAAAGTGTGTCCTTGTTTCCATCAGGAAAATGTAATCAGGAGGACTGTCCTGCCTTCCCCAGCAGTGGCAGAATGAATGGGCTCTGGTGGGATTATTTGTACAGGAAATTTGATTGCTAATAGGCTTTACAAGGTGATGCTAAAATGTTATGACAATGAGGACTACCAAGATCAATAGAGAAACTGATATTCTGGAAAACCAGATCCAATTAGCTGGAGATCTTGATGCACTGAATACATCTTCTCTGCATCACATCTGCAGCAAATGCATTCAGTTCACTTTTCACAGATCGATTTGCCCCCAACTCCCATCATGGCAAGAGCTGTAGGAAAATGTCAAAAGTGCCCAAAAGAGTCCCAATCACTGAAGTCCTCTAATGGGTGTGACCTCTGGGCAAGGAAGGTGAGCAGAGCTGAGCCCTGACTGGGGCCACCACCACAGCATTGCGCTGGCACCAGCACTCCAGGAGGGAAAATTAATCAATAACCATCTAAATTGGCAAGAAAGAACAATTTGCTCACAGTTTTGGAATGTCTTTCTCAGAGAAAGTAGAGAAATACCTACAACGACAGTTGTTTAAGGGAATGAAAGTCAGTACAAATACACAAAATTATTTTCCAGCTGTTACTTACCTGTCTAAACATTCTGTCTCCTGCTCAATTGTATTCTGTAACACACAGTACTTCTGTCTCTAGTAAAATGCATTTTGAAGAAATAGACAACAAACAGTTAAGTGTGGCTTTTTTGCCTAGAATATCCGATCAGAATTTTCTATCATAAAGTGAGAATTACAGGTTGAGACTTGGAATGAACAAGGCAGAAAAGATAACTTCTGTCCTGAATCATAATTTCTTAATATGAAAATATATTCCTGTAATAATCATGTTAAGCATAGACAAAAGATAGATAAAGCATTACAGTAATATTTGGGGCTTATTTTAATATGATTCAGAGTCCAGAAAAGCAATCTAACATAAGCTCAATTTTAAATGTAAGGCCTGTTCTGCTAAAACATATTATTGTACTTTGCCAGACCAAATCTTATGGTAAGGCATTAGGAAGAAAAGGAACAAACATATATGTTTGATTCAACTGCAAATTTGGAATTTTTGTTTCCAGATATATCCTTTAAAATTTATTTGTAGCACATTATTAAGACAAGATTGAAATTTCTATGCACACAGAGATTAGTATGACCTGCTCAGGTGATACTGGAAATCACATGTATAATAATTGCAAGCATAGACCAAGTGGAGTTTCTGTTTGACCTGAAACAAGTAAGTGTCTGTTAGCAGACACCAATATTCTCCAGAAAGTTCTTAATGTATAATATGGTTTTAAATGATTAGAAAGAAAGAAAGAAAGAAAGAAAGAAAGAAAGAAAGAAAGAAAGAAAGAAAAGAATAAAAATCCAAATGTTAAAATTTTTTCCCCAAATTCTATTGCAACTTCTCTTTTTCATCTGTTAGACCACACATAGAAAGAACTTTCCTCATAACTGTGGTGGATAAACAGAAAGATGGAAGGTGGTGTGGCAAGGAGCTTTCAACTGGAGATGTCCAGTCAGTGGTAGAATGACTCAGGGGAGGTTTTGCAAAGTCACATTTGTCAGGGAGAGCAATAGACCCAAATTCAAACTGCAGGAGCAAAGATGTTGCTATCCTGCTTCCCTTACATAATTTTTTTAAACCAGTGTTGCTCTCTGAGCTGCAGTGTCTGCATTTATTTCGATTAAGCAGAAAGTTTATGCATAAAGGTGAAGCTGGAATATTAAGCAGTATGAAGAAACAGAACCTAAATGTCACGTTGTACGACTGACTGCACGAAATAGCACATAACATTGAAATTTATCTCTGTCTTAATGCTATATGATTTTTCTAGAATTTACTGTGCTTTTTTATAATTTGTAGTTTGAGCTTTTCATAAGACAAATTATGATGATTTGAGCTGTAAGGCAGAATTCATTTTCCTTTAATTTTTTAATAAAAATTCTGCAATGACACTAGCACTATTCCTGCGCTTCCTCCCCACACCCTCCCCCCACCTGTTTCCTTCCATACAGCATAGCACCATTCTTTTTATGATTTCAGGATATTTTGTCCTGGCAGAACTAATAAAATACGATTCTGAAGTGAGAGCAGCCCTCGGTGCCCTGCCCTGCTGGGGGTGGATGAGAGCAATTTCTGCAGGGAAGATGGGTTTCCTTTGTGAGCAGGCTTTCTCAGGAGCTTTGGCTTTTATATGCTTTGGTTTTCTATTTCAGGGGGAAAAAAAATCCCAAATCTGTGAATGAAAGCTCAAGATGCTCTAAACCTGGTTAGAAATCATAATGTTTTTCTAGCAGTAAAAATAGCAAATCCACACTGATTTGTTCTTTTATGTGACAGGGCTCCTGATATGGGATCCTCAATTATCCCTTCATTTGATGTGTTACAAACACTGACATGCACGAGGTATTTTTCTTCAAATGAGAGTGTTTGTAAGAAAACCTTTAAGAACAAAATTAAGTAAAAAGATCAGTCAGTTCTTGTAAATGCTAATTATTGTTTGTAATGGAATGAGAAAGCAGAGAGGAAAAAATCTCTACATATGGATAGCTCTTCTGACTATGAGGAAATTCAAATGAAGAAGCAGAATCGCAAATGCGTAATACTGTATCCTCTAAGGTAAATGAAAATGTTAAGGAATGGATAGTGATCTCCCTGTAGCTCTCCCAGGAAAACAATGGTGTCCATGCATGCTTCTGCAAAGTTCATTGTGGAAAAAAAGCATTGAGGCTGCATTAGTTTCAGTATCCCCTGTTTAAGAAACATACTGATAAGCACGATAGAAATAAGAGAAAAGACAGAGTAAAAATTACAAGACTGAAAGTGGTCTCATTTACGCTTTCTGTAAGGAAAGCATTTTTCTCAATGTTTCAAAATATCCAACAAAGATGTAGAAGCTGACAGCTAGGAGCAAAAATGAGCCTAAATGAACATTTTTTATCAGTGAGGGTAACTGACCTTTGCAGTGATCTCCTAGGGGAGTAGCAATCCACTGGTAATTTCTTTAGTCGAAATGAAATATTTTTTTTCTGCAAATCACGCAGCAATTTACATGAGGTTTTACTCAGAAAGTCCTAAGACTTTGTAATCTCTGAAACACACTATCCAGTGGTCAGCAGACTTTAGATTCAAAGTGCTGGCTAAGGTCATTATAGAAATAGAGGCAAAAGCTAAGGCACACTGTGTTTTACCAAGTTTGGAGCACTGGTTCCTTCAGAACACTGTCTTGGAGAAGTTGTGGACTGGAATTAAGATCGAAAAATAGCCTTTGATTACATGTTATTCTATTATGACTTTAATTGGCATCCCTGATGGAAAGGCCTGCAGGTTCAGGTGCTGCACCACACAGAAACCTGTATCTGTGTCAAAGGCAGAGGATGACGACCCATACCATGAGCAAGGACAGCATCTGATGGCACATGTGTGGGACGCAGAAGACAGACAGAACTCTGACCTCAGATGTTGCTTGGGAGCACCTAGCGCTGGGCAAACACATAAGAAGGGGTGTAACTGTTCTAGAGGGTCTGTGGATTGACTATCTTCTCTGAGCCAGCTGCAGCTGTGTGGGCTGAGCTTTCTGGGGCAGGACTCCTGCTCTTGGGTCAGCAACAAAGCTGCACCAACAGAGTAGCCACCTGGCCCCAGGACAACTAGTCATAGTCTCTTGGAATTTTGTCTGCTCTCTTTGCATGTCATGAGCCAGGAGAAGCCCCACAGCACCTTCCCCTCTGCTCACTGGGGATGGTGACCTCGGCTCTGTCCTGGAAGCATAGGCACAGCAACGTGTTAACCCCAGTAGTGATGACTTCACTGTTTACTGAGCCTACAGATGTTGGAAGAGTTGGATCTTTGAATCGGCATCTAAGGAGGTATGTTCCAGAGTTTATGACCCGGTTCATGTAATTACTTAAATGAGAAAGTCAGTTATTTCATTAGTAGTTACAGTTAAACCTTTAACCACCTTAGCTAAGTCTTCTCTTTCCCAGGGATTTCTCCCTCTACCATGGAAGAGTTGTGTAAGCTCCTAAGTATGACACTTTTTCAGCCAGCACCATCATTTTGCAGACAGATGGATGTGATGATGTATTTCCCTTAAACAATGGGCCTCTTGTTCATCCACCAGCATAATAGTTTATGTGTCATTCCCCTGACAGATCCATGATGAGGTGACAGTCTACCATCACTGAAGAATGAACTTTGGCTTCTCTGCAGTGCTCACGTTGTCCTTACTACTAATGTCACATACAGTCCATGACTCACATTTAGTGGGACTTTTCTGCTTGTTCTAACACGCAAGTCTGGCTGAGTACGCCCAAGACTGACAACTTTCTTACTGCTGGGAGGATGCAAGATAAACCTCTCAGCCAGTGATAGTATTCCAGCAACATCCCTCAACACCATGCAGCCCTCACAAGGTGGAGAGCCATATGTCTTTGAAGGAATGATAGAGCAGCTCAGTTGAGCTCCAGGCAAAGAGCAGCTGTGTTTCCAGAAGTCCTAGCCATGAAGTGAGAACACAGAGTACTCCTTGAGCATTGCTTACACCAGGCTAGGCCAGCCTGTGTGCCAAGACAGTGGGGTCAGTCATTGAAGGACTTCAGAGTGATGCCCTGTCTTTACTTTCTACTGTAGTGCTCAACTGCAGGTGGCTGGAGACTCAGTGTCATAAAATCACTGCTTCCATTCCCATAAAACTTCTCTGAGTGCCAGAGAAACTGCTTGTCCCCAGCACATTAGAAGAAGCACTTAATCATTCAGATTTAATATACCAAAAAATATTTCTTCTGTTCATAGTTGTAGACCAGATTAATATTTTAAGCAACACAATTCACATTCAAATTTGGAACAGAAAAAATAGTGAACTCAGTTCACTGGATTTGTATAAAGTAGGAAGTGAATCACCATGAAATTAAATGTTCCCCTGTTCTCTCACTGTCATATTGATACATTATGAAGGCAACATCATTGCCAGAATGGGCTTATGAATCTTTCAAAAATATTTTTTATGTCAATGAGCAAAAAACATCTCATAAAAAAGTAACAGCTGAATTGGCAGGTGAGTAAAGAACTGAACTTCTAGGGATGGTGATTACACCACTTCCCTGGGCAATGTGTTCCAATGCCTGACCTTCTTAACAGTGAAAATGTTTTTCTATTATCTACTCTGAATCTCTAATATCTAATCTGAATCTCCCCTGCTTCCCCAATTTCTATTGGCTCAGGTAGTAGTAGAGCTAATTCACTCCAGTACAGACATAAAAATGAAAATAAAGTTTAGATAGATGAATTCTAGGTTGTTCCCCGAGCCTTACTGTAACCCTACACCAAACACCATGAATGCTTTTCCCGTGTATGAGAGCAATTCCCATTACCACCTGGTGAACGGGTCTTTCTTCTTCCAGAAGTGATTTTGTGCTGTTGATCCAATGTAGCTATGCATGAAATCTTGAATTGCAGAGGTATTCTGCCTTCACAGCTGCCTTTCATCCCTGGGTGCTAGTGCTTTCCCTGAAAGTCTAGGAGATGGTTGTCCATCCTCACCTGGAAAGCAGTATCCATTTGTTCTCCATTGTCCCTTCCTTTCTCTCCCTGGTTTCTCTTCATTTAGTCATCATCAGTGTTTGATAACTTTCTTGCCTAGTGGGGTTATGAACATCTTCCACAAGGGCACAAATACCTTTAAGAGCATCCACCCACAAAGATGTCAACATGTTCAGTACAAATACACCTCACTTTCTCAGGTACGAACTGTACTCTCCAGTCGTGCAATACTCAGGCTGCGTGACACTGCCTGTGACTCCAGCTTTCTAAATTATTCTCCCTGACAGCCATTTTCCAAGATCTTATTTCTTTGTGTCAGCATTCACCAGTGATGTGCTTTGTAAATATTTCACTGTGTTAAAAGCCTGAGGTAGTTTTCTTTTCATTTTCTGCATTTTCATTCTGTGCTGTTTGGTGCGATACACGAAAGGAGATTGAAGAATTTCCGCTTAACATCTGAGGTTCAATTTTAATTGGTGTCAGGTCAGGTTCTGAATTTAAATTAATCTGTGCATTGCCTTTCTTTCCTTCTTCTCTTAGTTCTCCCGATCTTCACTCCCATGGGACAGCGTGACTTTTGCAAAAGCTGTTCTAATGCTTTTCCCATCCATGTTCAGTACATTGCCAGACTTAGTGCAGAAACACATAGAAGAAGGATGAGAAATCAGAAAAATCCACTCAGACATCTCTCATTTATTATAATGTGTTTCAAACTGCTGCAAATTAACACAATCTATCTTGGAGAACTGGTCAGAATGTTGCACTTTTAAAACGTAGTGGTTGTGATGTTGGGTTTTTTTAAAAAGAAGTTTTCCATTAATGTTCCTCATCTTTCAATAAAAACAAAAGCCTAATGAGAGTTGTTTGGAAAAATTAGGTTGTGCTCTCCTCCCTGTCCCTGCAGTCGTTTCCTGCTTTGTTACTACCAGAGAGCAGGAGTGAGACAGCAGGCTCATGCACTGCAGCTGCCACCTGCTCTCTGCCCCCAGACCTGCCTCTCCATTCCCCAGAGAGGTGCCAGGGAGTTGGAGGTAGCAAGAGACATCAGGTATTACTGGGGGGACTCCTGGGGGCCTCCCTCCACCTGCCATGGAGTCCAACCAGGAGCTGGACTTTGATGTTCCTTGTAGGTCCCTTCTACCTCGGAATATTCTGTGATTCTGCATGCCTTTGCTTTGGTAGAATGGTAAAAGGAAATGAGTTAAAAACCAACAAACGGTTTGGAGGAAGAGAAGAAAATTCAGGCAAGTTGAAATGTTTCAATAAGCAACTTTGGAAAATCAGATTTTAACAAATTGTTTCCCCCATGCACAATGATTTTATTCCAGCCAGCCCATTTAACCATTTATTCATCTGTCTTCTCTCTGCAAAAGCCAATTCTGCTTCTAGCTGTGAGTTTGCACTCTTTAAATACTGCTTAAAGAGCCACATGCACTCTCTAAATTAAAAACCAGGAAGACAGACTGCCTGTTAACTGAGCAGGAGAAGAGTCTGGAGATCCAAAATAGATAGTCCTGAAGTAAACATCTGCAGGAACAGAACTACCAGAAGGTGAGTTGATCCACAGGTTTCAGAGGAGTCGTTCAAATGAGGAAGGTTAGCACAGCAGTTTCTGTCAACAAAAGACCTTTTGAACTCACTTGGGTACTACTCACTGTGGTCAGCAAGCTCTTACACATCCACTGTTGATTGTGGTGGGGTTGGGGGTGGAATACCTTACCAAATTTGTCTATTCTGCTGCTGCAGGAGTCCACATACTACATGGGAATATCTACACTACAGTATGGATATATGAAATCTGTGCAACTTGGGTGAAAGCACTGTTTTGTTGTCCTAAATAGCTTCATTGTTGAAACACTGACACGGTCTCCGTGAATTTCAGCTGCATAGGCAACATCTTCATGAGCTTCAAAGGCCAGGGGAAGAAGGCTATATTTCTGCTTGAGGAGTCCACATACTACATGGGAATATCTACACTACAGTATGGATATATGAAATCTGTGCAACTTGGGTGAAAGCACTGTTTTGTTGTCCTAAATAGCTTCATTGTTGAAACACTGACACGGTCTCCGTGAATTTCAGCTGCATAGGCAACATCTTCATGAGCTTCAAAGGCCAGGGGAAGAAGGCTATATTTCTGCTTGGCACTAAAATGGCATTTAGAACAAAGCAGTCTGTCTGTAATTCTGCCAGTGACATTATCTTCTGCATAAAGTTGCATTCAAATTAGCTGGCATGGAGGAACAGTGTGGATGAGGAACTCCATCAATCTTCTTATGCCTTTCCCTGTTGTGCCAGTTTTGGCTGGGGTAAAGTTAATTTTCTTCACAGTGGCTAAGTATGGGGCTGTGTTTTGCATTCGTGCTGAACACAGTGATGATAACGCAGAGATGTTTTAGTTATTGTTGAGCAGAGCTTACACAGAGCCAAGGCCTTTGCTGCTTTTCATACTGCCATGCTGGTGAGGAGACTGGGGGTGCATGGGAACTGGGGAGGAGACACAGCTGGGACAGGTGACCCAAACTGACCAAAGTCCATACCACGTGACATCATGCTCAGTATATAAAATGGGAGGAAGAAGGAGGAAGGGGAAGGACATTTGGAGTGATGGCATTTGTCTTCCTAAGTAACCATCACATGTGATGGAGCCCTGCTCTCCTAGAGGAACCTGAACACCTCCTGCCCATGAACAACAGTGAATTAATTACTTGTTTAGCTTTGTTTGGCTCTGCAGCTTTTGCTTTTCCTGTTAAACTCTCTATCTTGACCCATGTGTTATTTAGCTTTTACCCTTCCAATTCTCTCCCTGATCCCACTGGTGGGGGAGTGAATAAAAAGCTGTATGGGGCTTGGTTAATGGCTGGAGTTAAACCATGACATCTGTACTTCTTGGAAGACCCCTGAATGCTGTACCACTCAGAAAGCCAGGGAGTTTAATAGTGGCCTTGTAAAAAGAAATTAAAGAGATGTCAGCATGAAGACTATCTGCCAAATCATGTAGGTACAATTAATGTTCAGGCTGTTTAAAGATGTGAAGTGTGTATGGCTCACTTTATTGCTGGAACAAAACCAGGTCACTCGAACTGAATAAATATTTGGTTTGCTCTGTATTAAGTATCCGGCTTTAAAGACTTTCGTCCCCTTCATCTGCTTTTTCTAAAAATCTGTCTTCTCAGCTTTGCTGGGTCTAACAAGGCGATGTCCCACTGCCTATCCTCAGCTGAATCTGCACCAGCTCACAACAGCTGATATTGAATCCACTGGCTTTAGCCCTTTCCGAGCTCTCTGTGAAGACCCATGTCTTCAAATGTCTCATCCTGGGACTTAATGAGGCACTCAGCTCTTAGAATCATGGTATCATAGAAACATTAAAGTTGGAGGAGACCTCTAAGATCATCAAGTCCAACCATTAACCTGCCACAAAAAACTGCAGGAAACTGATTTAGTTTCATGGAAGAGAGAGACCCTTGGGAGAAGGAAAGCTTCTCTGTCCTGTGAGATCATCCCAATTCAGCATGGAGGTAGGAAGCACACCTCTGTGCCAATGCCTCCACTCCATTCCTGCAAGGACAGGGCAGGCACTGCCTAATGGACAGGCAAGGATCACTGGCTGCTCGGTATTAAGCTGGCTTTGTATCAAAGTGGCTTATAGCCACATTTGCATGACAAAGCCATTTGCATGTACCACTTCAATAAGGAAGGCTGCAGCTTCCATTTATTCTCCTTTTAACCTCTTACCTGCAGAACACACTCAACCATTAAAGGCAGGAACAGGGATTTGGGTATGAAGACTCGGTCCCAGAGAAGATCCTGAGATAGTAGGAGCAAATAACAGCCACATACAGTGATGTTGATCTTGATGCATTTGGCAACAGGCAGGCCAGGAGGTAAGATAGCTTGAAGGATCCTGGTTTTGTTGCATTTTATACTTGGATATCAATGCAGAGGAAAAGTGTTATTTCCTGCAATTTGGCCTCCTGTTGTCATTCTTTCTTGATGTATTTGCTTTGCTATTCCCTTTGTGTCTCTTCCTTTCAGCGTCAAGAGTGCAACTTGCTCCCACAGCCAATATATTTTGCTCAGCAGTGGTGTTGACAGTCCCCTGTTTCTTCAGAAGGTTTTACAATCCTCTCCTGCTTGCCCTGCGAAAACCTCTCTTCAGGCTGCAGGGTGTGGTGGCCCAGGTGACATCTGGCATCCTTTCCAGCCCACATTATTCCACGAATCTCTGAAGGAGAAATTTAGCTCCAAACCAAGCAGGTGAGAGGTGGGTATGCACTTGAGTGGCTGGAAGGCCATAGACTCTCTCAGAAAAGTATGATGGATGATTTAATGAATCATTATGAGTGTGTGGGCTCTGCCTTCCAGTGGGTGAGATCTGTTTCACTCCAGCTTTGTCTCACATTATAAAGAAGGAAAAAAGTACTCTTCTGGAACTTTTTATTTATATTTCACAATAAAAGCTCTGACAGCTGAAATAAAGCCATTCGTGGATTTATTCTTTTCAAAAGTAGACTCAAACTCAAAAAGTAGGCTCAAACTCACAGACGAGTTGAAATTGTGGGAAAAGAAATAGAAGATTTGGACTTGAAAGCAAAATAAGTGACAAATCAAAATGAAGTGAGAAGATGGTGGGCAGGTGGCATGGCTTTGAGCATCAAGGCTGACAGACATTTCCCTCTGTCTGTTTTCTTCCTCAGCTGAACACAATTCAAATTGAGCAGGAGGAAAGGCCATGACAACACCATGATGTCTAGAGAGCAAGAACTAAGGGTGGTCTCCCTCTAACTGTAATTTTTCAGAACTCAGGAGACTAGACAGTCCTTATGACAAGATGTTATACCTGGGCAAGCAATCTCCGAAGGATCATAGAGCACTTATTTGTGTTTTTGGAGCCAAAGGAGGGTTGAGGTTCTCATGAGATGCAGCTTCAAGCAAGACCTCTTGTCTGTTTGTGGTTTCTCAGCCTGGTTCTGCATCTCCTTCATCCTTCTCTTTCTTTCACATCAGTCACTGTAAGCTTTGGCTTGGCCACAGAGAGGAAATGATCATGGAGAGGCCTTTCTGATGCCAAAGAGAGTCTGCAGAAGGAAAAATGTTGTTACAGATCATACGTGCTGGGCAAGTTCATATCTGGGGAGGAAGGAACTGAATAACAGAGGAAGAAGTGGTATGTGTCATGTGTGCTTTAAGGTACATCCCCAGTAAGAGAAAAGGAAAATGTTAAGAACCAGGTGTTAATGCTTGTGAGCTCTCCTCTCTTGTGTTACTCTTATGGTATGTGTCAGACCATAATAATATGGATATTAGAGTGTTATACAATGGGCAAAATATTCTGGTTATTAGGCTGTTATGCAATGGGCAAAATATTATGGTGACATAGGCAATAAAGATAAATAAGATCAAGAAGGAAAATGTCACCTGGAGATCAACTCCCTTGCTATTGCTAGTATTATACATCCTTTCAGACTCTCTTTTTAACTCTTCAATGCTGAAAATGTTTGATTTTTCAATGTACTGAAAAGTTGAACTTCTTATGTAATTCTAAAACATTAAGGAATTAAAACTTTATCAGAGATGTTCTAAGAAAAGCCTTTTTACTGTTTAATTTGTTGTTTCAAGATTTATGCACATTCGTTTCAGCTGAACGCTGTGAGGTAATAGCTAAAATGTAGCAAATATCTATTCCACAAAACTGCTTAAGACACTGTCAGTCTTCCTCTCAGCCCTGATTCTCGAGTGTCAGAAAATCCCTTTGTCCTTGACACTTTCTGCTAGGAGTTTCCCCAACCATCTCTTCTGGGAATGGTGCAGCATAGCTGGAAGACAGCTGGGATGGCACACATCCTGGAGCGTAGCAGAGATGGTGTGCTGACTGATCTCCTCAGGCATTGCCCTTCTAACATTTTTACCATTACACACTTACACTAAGCCACGGTAATAAATGTGTGGCAAGATTCCCACCAGCCTGTCTGCAGATGAACAGTATGATTACCGAAAAAATTTCATTAGCTCATGAGTCCCTGGAAAGAGGCGAGACCTCAGCCTAGCATGCAGAAGGCTGTCTTCATGAGCAGGTAAAGGGAGATTGCAGACCTCGTAGTGTTCAGGCAGGAGAAGCCTGTGCTACTGTCCTGACACAGTGCATTGCAGACTCTTGATGATCCCCAAACCTCATTCAATATCACAGCCTTACAAATGAGCTAGTCGAATTCCTGCTTGGTGATTTAAGACAGAGCTCACCGGTGAATGTCTCAGCTCCAGGCAAGGCGAGGCAGTGACTCAGCAGGGGGACCAGACTACCTCCACCACATTTCATTATCTGACTGGCAACCCAGAACAGAGGATACTATTATTTCATCAAATGGCTATCGGGATTTTGCCTCTCCACAGTCTCTTTCTGTGTTGAATGCTAAAAGCTTTTTTTTTTTCTTTTTCAATCATTAAGCTCTTGAATACCAGATGCAGCTCCTCCTAAGCCTGTGCAGGGTGCCTGAAAAAATGAAATGGCTTTATGGAATGAAAAGCCAAATGCAGTGAAGATGTATGCTTAGAACAGATTATTTCACCTAATAATTACAGAGCCCTTACATGCACCAAAACTAGGCTTGTTTCATTTACTTCCATTGTTATTGATGAAAGACTTTAATTTTTTTTCCAGTCTTACAAATGCTTATTAATTCTTAAATCAAATACACATTATTTTGCTGTTTCTCAACTGCGAATGCATGTTGTGAGACCAATTAAACTAAAGTATGGGGTGTATTTCTCATTCTGGCAAGCAAATGCAGCAAGATCTTTGCGACTATTTTTCCTTGTAGGAGTCTGTGTATCAGTGCTGGTCTACTTTAATGAATATTTTGACACTACTGTGTAAGATACGTTGCTGCAATTACTTGCTTGTCTCTGGATATATATAGCTTATTTTTTAAAAGATTTCTGGAGGTTTTTTTGCTTTCAGAAGAAGGAAAACCTGAAAATTGCAAAACAGGGCTGTTTCTTCTGCATTTGGACTTGTCAACTTTCTCTTTGAAAAAAAATAGAGAAAAATGAGGCAAAGTGGTTTTTAAATCAAATTTGAAACCAATTAATACAATGGATTTTCCTAAGCATTATTTTTTGTTATTTTCTATGAAAAATTGATTTTTGATGTTTTTAGCAAAATTAACCCTATTGATCCATGACTTGATGGATCAGATGTTATCAAAGAAATTGAATATTGATTTTAAAAAAATTTTTCCCAAAGTCTTTTATTAAAATATGCACATTCCATATGTTAAAAACGTTACCTACACAATGCTTTTTCTATCTCCCTCAGCGTTCTCTGAAACAGAAGTGCTAAGCTACCATAAGAATGTTCCTAATTAACTGGTGATGTTACATTCAGGTTTGATTGCAAATTACACTAGGGAGTATGTTCTGATGACACTTCCAGATCCATTTTGATGACTCAAGAGGTCTGGATAAGATTTGTAAGAAACAGGTGGTCTTCTAAATGCTTCTTTTGTTCATCTCATTATGACCTAAAAATCGCTTTATCTGGAGTAGATTGAATTGGCCAAATGTCCAGATACATTTCATTGCTGCTGTTATAACATTATTAAAAATAAAAATAATAATATGGGAAATATCAACAGTAATAACAGCATCAACAAGGCAATTTTACAAATGCTATGGCTGGTTCTGCTGTCTCTTCTGACTATCTTTCTTGGCTTCAAATAAAAAATCCTGAGAAATCAAACTTAGATAAAATTATAATAGAAACAAGGTAAATTACTTTTCATGGCAAAGTGAAGCAAAGCAATTTACCATCTGTCTAAATGATACGGTAAATTTTTAATTAATGGAATTTTTAAATAAAGATTTTTCCCCCCTAGACAATCTTCTTTGGAACAGAACTTCTAACTAACTGACTGAAAATTTAGGTTTTCTTCTGGAAAAATACCTTTTGCTGAATGTTAGTATTTTTTTTGAGCAAACAGGTTGATTTTTTTGCAAAAATTCTCTCCAGGAACATATAGAAATTGAACATTCTGAAAAAGTTAAATGTCTTGTTTAAAACAACAAGCCATTTTATACATTTAGATTCTAAGATATTGTGGTGCAGGACAGAAATCAAAGTTGGAACAAATTATTTTTGTCTTTTCAAAGAAAGGATTTCGTTTAATCTCCACTACTGTTTGCTCAGCACTTCATTTCATGGGGTTACGTTTCTTAATTGCTTTTTGGAATAAAATTATTCCAAATTGTAGCATTGTTATGAAATGAATGATCAGGTTTCCATCCAGCTCTACTTTGGGAATTGCAGTACAACTTGTAATACCAGGAATCAGAGTAAATAATCTATACAGAGAAATCCAACAATGTACCTGGAGGCATTTTGTACAGTCTAGGAGAAAGAGTTGTTGATTTGGGGTTGACGGGGCTTCTAAATATACTTAAAGTTTGACAACAGCTGAAGTATATGTTTTCTTCAAATGCAGTGAAATCCAAGAAGAGAATATTTAATGGTTTATCCATGAATTGTCCAGCTGCAGTTTGTAATCAACATTAGATATTTATGAAAGTACCAACCTACTCTTTTACACCGGATTTGCTCTTTTTGGTATGTTAACAAGAGAAACGTCAAGGAACTTTCATAAAGACAAACACTTAACAACATTTGTTGCAAAAGATATATTAATTTAATTTCTTTTTAGACAGAAGCTGCCTCCAAATGGTGCAAGTTGTAAGGACAGCTACCTTCAGTGGAGCAAGTGCTGTTGGTCTCTGTTTAACAAATATTCACTACTGAATCTATCTGGTTCCTTGACACTTTCCAGTTACATAGACAAGTGCTACAAAAATATCAATCATCGACAAGTTGGTGTAAAATACATGTGTGCTTTTGATTTTTTTAGTGATTACAGTGTAGGTCCAGACATAGAATCTTTACTCAAGAGTAATTGCAAAATGGTGCTTCAACTTGTTAAATTATCAGAGTTGACCAAGCCCACAGAGAGGAATCACACTACTTTTCTGAGTTTACTCCTTCCAAGGAAATTTCTGCTGCTTGTAGCAATACAGATGTAGGAGAGCAAAAAAGTATTTGCTGTATCTTTATAATGCACCATTTGTAAATGACAGCAGTGCAGCCACACAGGGTGTTCCCTGCACACTGTCAGCTCTTTGTAAGTCAAAACCATTGAAGTCAATGATGAAGTTATCAAATTATTACAATTTCTGTAGAAAGGGGAGCAGCTTTGTAGTATATACAACATCCTATTTCTTTCTTGGGCATTCCATATTTATCTGAGATCATAAAAAATCAGAAATTCTTGTCATAACAACTCAGATGCTTAAAAATGTACTCTCCAAAGACATACAAAGTCTGTAGAAAGGATTGTACTATCCTTTGGCTGTTGGCTATGAACCATTCAGACTACAGATCACCTGCAGACATGTTTGCAAATGTTCACTTTCTTTCCAATGGTGAGAAATAAAGCTTACATAACTATAATGAGAAAATGTTTTATTAATGTTCTCATACTTAGACTCACATACACAGGCTAAAATATGGGAGGAAATAAAGAAAACAAAAGCAAAACCAAAAAGAAGTAGATCTGGTACATGTTTCAAGCTGAGAACTTGTTCAGAGTAAAGAGGACAGCTGAAGTTCAGAGCAGCATTACAGTAGGATAGGGCAGGGTAGAGTAGAGTGGGAGTGAAGTAGAGGGTCAGCCATTGTACACCTTCTTTTTCTTCATGAATAGTTGCTGCAGGAGCAGTTCCACAAAGCAACTGTGGTCTGTGAATAAAAGAATCTTCTCCAGGGTCTTTAATTGGCTCTTACAGGAGATCATTCCACTGTAAGAAGAGAGGACTGTTTCCACCATGAAAACACTGTGGTCCAAGGATGCAACAAGGAATTTTCCTCCACTTCAAAAAAACCCATGCATTAGAAATGTGCTATGAGATAGTGGAAGGACTTTTCACACTGCCCTGAGAAAGAGAAACCCAGTCAGGAGGATCTTTATGGACCCACAGTGTCTCAGTCTTGGTGTTCTCATTACATACTGCAAAAGAAATGAAAAAGGCCACAGTTCTCACTCTGAATCACCATCTGCAAAGTAATTGTATCTCCCAGATTTGATTCTAGGTGAGGTGGGTAGACTGGAGTTCATCCAATTGATCAGTTCCTGGGGGACTTTACAGGGAAGTTCCTTCTCCATCTGAATGTGTATGGTAGGATCAGAATAAATGTACCATTTATCATTGTGTTTTGTATTAATACTTGTAACTAATGAGCAGAATAAACATACACAAATGCCTCTACAGATACACACATAATGTATGAGTGAATTGAAGAACATAATTTATCTTCAGTTCACCTTTTTTGCCTCTCATCTGGAATACCTGACAATCTGAAACAGTGATAAATGAAAAAGCTCTGAATACTACATGGTATAAGAACTAGGGGCAATCTATCCTAATTCTCTTCCGTCAGCTAAAAAGCTAATTTTAAATGAAAAGTTCTCCCTTGGTTCTTTGAAGTAACTTCAATTATGTCCATTTGGGCCAAGACTAAATTTAGTCCTTGAGATTCAATAAACTCTATTGGCATAAGAAACTAACTCCCAAAATCCTGTGAATCTAGAGGAATCAAATTCTCAATATTGCAGCTAAATATGCAATTGAGAGCCTTAAACATAGATCAAAGTGTTTGACTGCAATTCACTCAACAGGACATTTACCTCATTTGTACGATGATCCTCCTTTGTTTTGACCAAAGTCAAGCTTAACAGGTCAGATGCTGGACATTGTGTTGCAATTCTGATACCTGGACCATAACAGGAATAAACATCCTGAGGAACAGGAGGAAAGATATTAATCAGTGACAGGGTAGTCAGAGACAGGACACCATTTTCATGTCAGATAACCAAAGTCATGTACATCTAGATCTTTTCAGAGACCATAAAAATGATGATCTTAGTGCTTCTCAACCCAGGGAAACGAAATAGCCCCCATACAATTCCACCTGTCTTTTCTGCCATGGCAGGAAACAGTTTCTCAGTCAGTGTAGGCTGAAAATGCTACTAGCACTGAAGCTGGACCCATCATGGGCAGCTGAGAACTGAGTCTCCAGCTCTCAGTTCTAATTCCACTTTAGCTTCCTCTTTTCACTTTATAGCAGGGCTTACCTTTTTATTTATTGGCCTCTTATCAAAAAACAGCTAATTACCAAAGTAGCATGGAATTTGGATGATTTGCAGACAGCATTCCATGGGAGGAAAAAAATCTGCATTTTGAAAATATAAGACAATAAAGACATTTCAACAAGAAGTCAAACAACAGGCTTCCAACAGGGAGCACTGAAAGACCCTGAGATTGTCACACCAGGCTGTCTTTGTCAGCTGGTTTCATGAGAAGTGCCGATTTCAGTTTGGAGTATTTGATCGTAGAATCATAGACTCATAGAATCATAGAATTTTAGGGGTTGGAATAGACCTTACAGATCATCTAGTCCCAACCCCCAAATCAGCTCTATCTCTTCATTCAACACATGAGGCTCCTTAGCTCAGTTACTAGGCTTATCAAAACGAACAAACACATCTCTGCATAACTGCAGGAGCACAGGACATGAAGCATTTCACACTCAATTTTTGTGTTCTTTTCCATCTTTTATCTCGCTTTTCTGAAGACATGTCATCAAGAAAAAGCATGTCAGAACTGCACATTGTGACATGTGCATCACCAGCTTTGCTTTGCTTTCAAAACTGCTTCCAGGATCTCAGCTGCTTCCAAGAACTACTACACTCTTATGGGGAACTGACTTGATCTTCAAATGTCTGGTTCCTGGCTTCTAAAGAAATAAATTAGAAAAAGGAAACTAGATTTTTACCTGCTTTTTTCATTTCTTGACCTCTAATTTCAGGGGTTGATTTTTATTTTTTTTTTTTATAGGAGCAGTAACTCTAGATAAGTGTCAAGCACAAGTCTCTGGCTCTTATGGACCCCAGGCCTAGAAGGTTTCTGGGCTCCCGCCATCTGCCTCTGGACACCAAATTTTTCTGGTAAGGTGTTCTGCTAACAGCAACCCAAGGGGCACTGGAAGTCCACCTTTCCACCTGCCACTTTTTGATAAACATGTCAGATCCATATTTTGTTAATGCGTTTAAAGCTGTAGAGGCTTTATGTCGCAGCCTGCTGTAACATTTCCACTAAATTCATTGGTCACAGGAGCTCCACTAGGAACTTCCCCTGAGCTGCAATGGCCAGCTTCAGTGTGTGCCAGTATCATTTTATTCCCAGCCAAGTGTTTGCATAGCAGAGTGATGTCTTCACTTCTAGCCTTGCTCCCTTCACATGCATCTTCATTCTTCACAACATGTGCTGCCTTTAGCCTTGTTCAGCTGACCTGCTGAGTGCCAACTTTCCTAGAGGCCAGGTACAAAACAAGTGTGCTGTCAACTCCCAGGTCACAAATGCAGCTCATCTGGAGTCAGTTCAGAGGACTGGAGCAACACCACACACTGCATTTCTTTAGGAAAGGATCTGGTATCTGAGAAGGAGGCAGCCTGAGAGACTTTCCTATGTGAACTATCTAAGAGACTCCATGTGAACCTGCAAGTCCCATTGATCAGTGAGACTGAACTACAAATGTCAGTGCTACACCAAGGGCATCACTAATGCTACACAGTTCACATTGCAGGCTGCTTTCAGATGCTTGAATCCTGTTCTGGCTGCATTTGAGGATGTTTCAATTCGGCACGATGCCCCCAGGCAAGTCAACAAATGTATGACTCTCTGTAAACAACATTTTAGAGCTTTTCTTGATCAGAGGTCTTCCCTTGGTAGCTCTGAACTTTAACATTCTCTGCCCTCCTTGCCTGTGTAGCAAATCAGTGAAGACAAGTGGGGCAATTCCTCTGGAAAGAACAGCCCTAATTCAGAACCGTTGGTTTCAAAAGCAATTACGCCACTTAAAAGAAAACCATAGTAAAGGATGATTTATGTACACTATAATAAAGATAAGACTTCAAGCACACATAATTTCTAACACTATATGCTGGCTAATTACTGTTACAGAAACATAAAATTGCTTCTCAGGCTCCAGAGAGCAGTTCAATCAAAAGTACTAAAATATAAAGAAAATATTTGTTGAAAAAAAAGACAAAAGTTATTATCAAGACATTAGAGCCACTGTTTATCATCAAGGCTGATGAAGAGGTGTTTTTTGGCATACTTCTCCATTGGCAAGAGTGTCTCTGTGTTTGAATTCAGTTGAGACATGAAAGTGCTATTCCTGAACATAATCAGGAATTGATTCTCTCTGACACCACCAAGCAATTACAGTCCCATTAAATTCCATTAAGGTGGAGACACTGCCAAATATAGACTCAGCAATTAAAATACTAAATTAAAGTGTGTGATCCCCATACTTTCCTATCTTTCGCATGTCAAAAGGAGACTTGTCAAACAAAATCAGGACTGAGAATTTTGACTGAAACTTGTACAAAGCAGAAGTTCACAAACTTTACCCACATTTAGGCAAAGATATAAGCCCTGAATGAAATAAAATAGTCACATTGATCAGCATTATCCTTCAATTGAAAAGAGTTCTGGAAGTCACCTATTAATTTATTTTAACATGTTCCACAGATATTGTTTTTAAATTATACAGCTATGTTCTAGTATAAGATGTACCATTTAACTTCACTTTCATTTTTACATGTTGAGTCTGTTCAAACAATGGTTTTCCCTGAAGAGGAAAAGGCCCCCAAGTAATCAGTGATCAGTGTCATATAATCCAGCCTGGGAAATATAATAACTAGCAGGGGAAGTGCCTAAAAGCAATTTAGGAAACATCAAAAATCACCTGGAGCATTGTATGGTCAGATTCTGAAGTTAATGGATAGATCCTTAAACCCTAACAAATTATATTTGCAAAATACTTCTGTCTGATGGTATCTTTTGATAGACAACCACGTTTCTGCTCCATACAGAGTGCATTCAGACACATATCACATCACACTACAACTGGTGCCATATGATTACTTCCATCAGTGCCATACCATTACAGTGCATCAGCCAGCTGGTTCCCAGTGCACTGAGATACTATTTTAGAAGCTGTTCTGAATAGGACAACAAGGAAACAGTTTTATTACCTTTGGACTACAAGTGCAAGCAGTACATTATGTATGCTTGTCTTCTCCCAGAGCTCCACCTGGTTTTCATATTGAAAATAAAGCACTTCCATGATTTGATCTCCCATGTGCAAGAGGAGCTGTTTTCAGTCCAGGCTGCCAATGCCAGCAGCCTTCACAACCTGGGACAGGAAAAGAGCTTGCCCTTGACCACCTTTAAGGGCTAGCCAGGTCTCAGATGAGAAGGGGGTTTCATCAAGGACAGTCCTTGCACCAACCCCTCATGGGCAATATCAAACAGCTGCCCTCCTCAAAGCCACCTGTCACTCTGGGGTCCATGGCCTTTTCCCAGGTAGGGAGGAGGTAGCCTCTCTATGGGTTCTCTGAACTTTAGTGTGGCACTGCAGGCTGAAAAAAACCCCAAGTTTTCTTTCATGCTCCCTGTGCTTTTCCTGCCTCCATTTTTAAAAACCTGTTTCTTGTAATTGTTTTGTTCTGTTTCTACTGCAGCAAATAAATATTTCTGGTCTGGAGCTCTGGGAGAGATTCAGCCCAGCAGGTTAGTATTAGCTAATATCATTGGATATATCCCAAAGGAGCAAAAGGAGAGTTACCGCTACCAGGGTAGAGCCTGCATCCTTCCTGTTCACTTTAATTTGACTTCAAGAGAAGCCAAACTATTTCCTGCAGCCTGCACCAAGCAACCATATATCCTTGGTTTATGCACACATTTCTACAGGTTTTAGCATCACCAGAACCCAGGGGCAAGGGGAAAGGAAGACATCTCTGCTCACTTGAGAAAATGTCCCAGAACCTGTTCTCTCTTGAGCATTTGGAAAGGCTCACTGTGTACCCAAGGGGTCCTGCTACTCTGAAACACCAGAACTTACCCAGATGTTTGCTAAAAAGTACAAAAATTCCCAACCTTCAACAATCACCAGTTTATAAGGATTAGGACACAACATTGCTTTTTCCCATGCTGCTTCTGTCCAACGGATGGCACAGGCACCAGCAGGTTAATGGTGTCAGCATTAGGCACCAAGTGCACCTGGGTTAAAGCAGATCCTTTGGTTGTGTGCCAGCTGAGGATGGTTTGAGGGACCATTTGATTTTAATAGGCAAATGCAGGCTTGCTAATGCTCCCTTCCTAGTGGAAGTGCCCTGCTTTTGAGCCAAATCACTAATCTCAGTCCATTACTCTCATCAGTCTGTAGATGCTGGAAACAATAGAGTTCCTTCCACTTTGTATTAAGAATGACAACATTACTATGGAAATGGCCTGGTAAACGGTCTGTTCAGCTGATAATTTTACTTCAAGCATTGAGAAAGAAAATGGCACCAGAAAATATTCTCGGATACTCAAATATTTTCTATGTCACATTAAAAAATGTATATGACTTGCACTAATGGAATTACACTTAGACAAGATAAACACTCAAATTATCCTTGAATTGCAATTTCCTTCAAGAGCACTAGACTCTCTGAATGCCAAAGGACATTTCAAACTTAGAAACGGTACAGTTAGAAAAGCCTTTCTTATCTTAGCTATGTTGCCTTTTTACTTCACTGCACTTCAGGCTTGGAAGATTTAAAATAGACTGAAAAAACCACAAACCCCACGCTGAGGACAGTCATTTGTAACTCTGTCATTCCTCCCTCATCTCTCCTAATCCTGACAGGCATGCTACCTCAACTCCATGTTATGCAATTGCCCTATTACATCACCCTGAATTTACCAAACATATTGCACTGCCAAAGAGGTAGATGGGATTTGCATATGTTGTACTGGAAATAGAGACAGGCTAACTACAAATTTATCCATATATTTGAATGGTTCTTGCAAGTGTATAACGAGAAAAAAACAAGAATAAAATAAAAGGCATACAAGGATGAAATGTTATGGTTCAAGACTCACTGAAGCAAGCTTAAATGCATTGGGTGTAAAAAATATTAGTAAAGCTTTAACTTTATCTAGCTTCAAAATAGGGATATTAAATCTTAATTTCAACCTTTGAAACAATGTAAAATTTACCCCATGTTTAAATACTGAAAACATTTCTTAATCCATTTTTTACATTCTTTTTAATCTGAGAATGTGGGTTTAACCATGTACTTAATGGCTTTACTAAGCTGACAACAGAATACTTTAATTGCAGAGAATCTTTATTTCCACAGTCGGTAGTGAAGATTAATCTGCTCAGCATGCAATTTATGCAAATTGACTTTAATGAAAACTCTTCTCTGCTTTACTAAAAATATAGAAACTTCCGAATCAGATTCTTTATATTTTATAGGGCTGACTGTTTGACTTCTTGTAGTTCTTCAGTGACTGTCATCAAAATTAAAATTAAAACATCTATTCATGAGACCCATTTTCCTATTCGCAAAGTTGATTCCTTATTCCTGGGTGTGATGCAAATAATTTTGGGAGACGGAAATGAATAGTGTTTACATTCAATAACAGACTGTGTGCATCTGGTCATGCACCAGTGATAATTGAAATTCAGAAGAAATTAAGTTCTCTAACTCTCATTCTGATCATATCCTCTCATTGAATTATGAGATGATTGCACATTTCACTTGGAGGAAGAGTAGTAAATACAGGAATTTGGGGTCAGAGACTAGGAAAATGCGTATTAAAACTGTAGGAGACATCAGTAACAGTTATACCATATGATGAAGTTTTTTTCCTTTTCGTCTGTTGTGTACTGAAGGGCCTTTAAGAACTGTCAGTCTTAGGCAGTTTTAAGAATATTCTGGAATCTGACGCTTAGTGGTGCTCCCAGGTGTTGGGGCCTCTGAAATATTATCATTAGCATGGGTATAATTTTTCTGCTGCTGTATGGATCAAAACATGAGGGTCATGGATCAAATCATAGGATCATTCAGGTTGGGAAAGACCCTTAAGATCATTAAGTTTAGAAACTTAGAATTTTAGATTAGATATTAGGAAATTTAGATTAGATGCTAGGAAGAAGTTTTGTACTGTGAGGGTGGTGAGGCACTGGCACAGGTTGCCCAGGGAGGTTGTGGATGCTCCAACCCTAGCAGTGTTCAGAGCCGTGTTGGATAAACCCTCAAGCAACCTGGTCTTGTGGAGAGGTGTCCCTGCCCAGGGCAGGGGGGGTTGGCACTAGATGATCTCTAAGGTCCATTCCAACCTCTTAACATACTACAGTACTATGATAGCGTGAAATTCAACCATAAAGCTAATGCTGTCACAGACACCAAGAAAACCTCTATCCCAGAGACCAGCAGATCATGGGCAGAGAATTTGCCAGAAAACAGGCAGAACCCTGTGTCCCATGACTGACAATACTCGGAAAAAATAGGACCTGCTTAAATTTTAAGGACATCATATGAGTTAGGTAAAACAAAGAGTCATGTAGACCCTTTTCCATTTTAATATTCTTTGTTGATCTTAGAGCCTTCTGAATATGCTCTTTATATTACATGTTTTACCACATTTTTTTTTAACCATGGTTCCTAAACAAAAGCCTTTCATGAGCATCAGGCTTGTCTGTGTGTGTTAGCACAGGAGCAGTTTTTGACACTGCATTGTTAGAAGGGTAGGTAGGATCTCCTCGCTTCAAAATGGTATTACAGGAGAGGTCAAAGATACAGCTAATTCTGTGGCAGTGATCACAAACCGAAGGAATATTGTTGCTCCAATCTGATACATTACTGTAAATGGCTTAAAATATTTTTTTTCCGTTATTGCCTAGCAGCAGGTGAATGCAGCAGTCAACACTTTAAAATGTATGCCCTAAGCATCCCCATGCCTACAAGGTAGGTGTGGGATTTCTCTATCCTACAAGTTAGGTGTTTGATGTAATTTGTCACGCAAGCTCTCTTTATAGTCAAGACAGAAACGGGCATGTCGAGAGCCAATTCCTCCCACTTGGTCAATTAGCTTAGATTAGACACCTCACTTATAGATTGTTAAAGTTAGGGGAAATTTTCTTACCTCCTAAAAATGGCTTGATTTTTGAGTGAAACTCTCAACAGTGGAGACTGCAGCATCTCAGCACAGATATAGGTTTCCAGCTTTTGACCCCAATATTTAGAAGTGTTGGCAATGCCAAAATCAAATTAAACACTTCATGTTACAGGCATGAAACTTCAAAGTTTTAACAATAAGAGCATGATGGGGTTCCTTCGAGTTGATGATGGGAATTGACACTACTACTGGGGGCTGCCTGTATCAACGAGCCACACTCGTGGTCATTTGCTGAGGGGTCTTGCACACAGTTTGGAGGCTATTCAAAACCAGAATAAGTCATTTACTCTAGTTTTAGTGGCAGTGGTCAGTGTAGTTGTTTCATAACACAAAAGCAGCTTCTTCAAAACAATGTCAGTCTGGCTAGACACAACAAGGAGAAGTGCCCTGGGCAGACTCCACCAGTTGAGATAACATTACGTGGTGGTAAGCACATGGCCATTCTAAAATCATACGGGTCCTTACAAAACCAAGTGAAATATCAGCCACCATGGAGTCGCATCATTCACTGTATTTGCACAGTGCTCTTGTTACTCTCACCCAAAGACTCATAAAGCTTCTGTGTTTTACAGTAAGAGTTCAAACAATCAGCAGCCACTGGGACGACCTTTAAGAACTTGTGGTGGTCTCGGCTAATAGTGACTGTTTTGCCTGGTTTTTTACCACCTTTGTAGGTAGGAAAAAAAAAGAAAAAAAGAAGTGATAATGTTCTCATATGAATCATCCTTCCCACTAAACTGTCTCCTTGACTGGCAGTTGAGTTTATTAGTCATCCATCGTTTCAAAATTGTGGGTGGCAATTATCCAGCATTTCCTCTAGGTGTCAAGTCACACGGATAATCCCTTGGGGTGTGTCATTACACCCACTGGAACTGATGTGGTTTTGATGTCCCCATCCTTCCACAGCAGAGAGAGTATGTGTTTTTCTTCCAGGCTGCAACTGCAAAGTTTTGCCATGTTTCCACAGATTTTATTCACAGGTACCTGATACTTTCACAATCCATTACAGGCTCTGTCAAGTAAGTCTAAGCTGATAACTTCATCAGTGGTTTTCTTCTCCCAAGTAGAAGGAAAAATATGCATCTTGAATGGAAAGTGAGCTTCTCAGCCACACACACATAAACACAAGTCAAATAACAGAAAACTGAAGTGACAAATGCAATTCGCATTCATCATTTTAGTTCATGACAGCGACTGCTTTGATTTTAGCCTCAACAATCTCACAAGCACAGCTAGCTTATCCTCTTCAGCTCTGCAGAGAGAAAGGTGAGAACAGCAGGGACTCGGGTGGGAGGGGGGCGGATTTGGGAAGGGCAATTTAGAGGGAAATGCAGCTGTAGTAGGTTGGCCCTGGCTGGATGCCAGGCACCCAACCAAAGCTGCTCTGTCACTCCCCTCCACGAATGGACAGGGGAGAGAATATATGACAAAGGTTCATGAGTTGAGATAAGGACAGGGAGAGATCACTCACCAAATACTGTCACGGGCAAAACAGACTCAGCTTGGGGAAATTAAGTGGTTTTATTACTAACAAAATCAGAGCAGGATGATAAGAAATAAAACAAATCTTAAAAGCACTTTCCCCCCACCCTTCCCTCCTTCCCAGCTCTACCTCCTCCCGCACAGTGGTGAAGGGAAAAGGGGAATGGAGATTACAGACAGTTCATCACATGTTGTTTCTGCTGCTGCTCAGGGAGAGAAGTCCATCCCCTGCTCCAGTGTGGGTTCCCTGCCATGGGAGACAGATGCCCATGAACTTCTCCAGTGTGAGTTTTCCCAATGGACTGCATTTCTTTATGAACTGCTCCAAAGTGGGTCAATTTCCACAGGGTGAAGTCCCTCAGGAACAGTCTTCTCCAGTGTGTGTGCCCCACAGGGTCATAAGTCCTACCAGAAGACCTGCTCCAGCATGGGCTCTTCTCTCCATGGGTCCACAAGTCCCTACAGGAGCATGGTCCAGCATGGATTCATGGTCTCATTTTGGTTAGTGACCTGCTCTGGCACAGGTCTCCTCCATGGACTGCAGTTGGATTTCTGCACTTCATTAACCTCTGTGGGCTTTGGGGGGACAGCTGCTTCACCAAGATTTTCACCACAGGCTGCTGGGGAATCTCAGCTCTGGCAACTTAAGTACCCACCCTCCCTTCTTCTGCACTGACCTTGGTGTGTGCATAGTTGTTTCTCTCACATATTCTCACTTCCCTCTTCTCTGGCAGCAATTACATCTGTACAATAACTTATTTTCTTTCTTAAATATGTTGTCACAGAGCCATTACTACCATCATTGACTGGCTCTGCCTTGGTGCATCCATGGGTCCATCCTGGAGGCAGCTGGCATTGGCTCTGCTGGACATGGGGAAACTTCTAGCATCTTCTCACAGAAGCACACCCTGTAGCACCTCCCACTGCCAAAACCTGGCTATGCAAACCCAATACAGCAGCCCAGGCGGGTAGCCAGCAATAAAGCAACATGATGTTCCTGGGGAACCGGCACTGACCTTGTGCATAGTTGTTTCTCTCACATATTCTCACTTCCCTCTTCTCTGGCAGCAATTACATCTGTACAATAACTTATTTTCTTTCTTAAATATGTTGTCACAGAGCCATTACTACCATCATTGACTGGCTCTGCCTTGGTGCATCCATGGGTCCATCCTGGAGGCAGCTGGCATTGGCTCTGCTGGACATGGGGAAACTTCTAGCATCTTCTCACAGAAGCACACCCTGTAGCACCTCCTCTTCTCTGGCAGCAATTACATCTGTACAATAACTTATTTTCTTTCTTAAATATGTTGTCACAGAGCCATTACTACCATCATTGACTGGCTCTGCCTTGGTGCATCCATGGGTCCATCCTGGAGGCAGCTGGCATTGGCTCTGCTGGACATGGGGAAACTTCTAGCATCTTCTCACAGAAGCACACCCTGTAGCACCTCCCACTGCCAAAACCTGGCTATGCAAACCCAATACAGCAGCCCAGGCGGGTAGCCAGCAATAAAGCAACATGATGTTCCTGGGGAACCGAGAGGCCTCTGTATAGGGCTCAAGGGCAGAGCCCCACACTAGGGTCTGCACAACCCTGTGGGGTCCACTTTGGTCTACATTAATAGTATATGGGACTTAGTGAGCCTAGCCTAATGCTTAGGGACAAAAATCATGCACAATAAATGTCTCTATCTGAAGTGGCCTGATTTCATGTAATTTCAGTTCTCTGGTGTTGGAGACCTGTGCTCCTGAGTTTAGAGATGCTTTGCAGCCACCCCTTCCAGACTGCAGGCCCTCCAAACTCAGAAGGGCTATCACCAAGCTCTAAACAAAGGCTGCCTTCCTGAATTATTTCATCTGTCTGAACAAATCTCACTGAAATAGTTAGGTAGTCCATACTGTTTTAAATCATCATACTTTCTGCCTCGAAAGACATCTCAAAACATGAGCCTTAGTATAAATACAAAATTGCCACAAAGAACCAAAAATCAAATTTCTGAGCAATATGCTCAGATTGCTATAAGCTCTTCAGGTCCCATAGGAGCCTTTCTCCCACGGTGGTTGGTAGAGTTGGAATCACTTTTTCATTATTTTAATGGAAAACTTCAGCAAACTCATCAGTTCTAATTTCTCTGACTGGCATATAAGTGCAGCAAGTACCCATCTGTGGGGTTAGTTCTGGCATTTTCTATCTGTAGAAATAAGGAATTTCAGTAAGCTACTTACTCCTTGATAGTACTGTGCATGTTAAATTCTGTAATGATACTGGACAAATTGATGGGCATTGTTTTTGCTGTCTACATCAGGATAATTTTTATTCCAATTCAGTCAATCTGGGTTTTAGGAGATGCATTCAAATAGACACAGAGTGAAAAACTGCCATGCAGTGTTATGTCAGGCTGACTACTTGAGCAGCAGTACCAAATTGCTGGTACATACTGAATGAGACCTATGATAAGTGTCAGCTGAAGATAGCCAGATGTATCTGTTAGACAAAGCTTAACATGGTTTTGATGCAACACATTCTGTGGTAGCAATGGTGAGTAACTGTAAGATCATTATTGTTATTTTTGTCCTCATTTCCTCTTATTTGTAAATAAATTCTTGCTGATGCAACTCAGTATAATACTTGCTACTACAGTGCAGTTCCCATTCAAAAGGAGGACTCTAGACTTGAGGCCTTTTTCAGAATAAATCCATTAAATAATGAAACCTAAGGAGGGAGGAAAAAACCACAAAATATTTTGATGAGTCATCCTCTGTCTGATTTTGAATGAAATTTTGGTCATGTGAACTGAAAATTATAATACAATAGCTATTTTTAATTAAAGATGTTCTTTTTATTGTAAAGATAGGAGGAATCAAAAGAAGAAGTGGAACATAAATGCCAACAAACTCATAAGAAGACTGGTATAATGAAGAATAGAGAGCTGAAACAAGAAAAATGGAGGAAACAGAAGACAAAGCCATAATATATTATAAGAAAAAGTGCATTGATGTTCATATTGATTTGATAGGGCTAAGAAAGTCTCTCAGCTCAGCAATCACTGAGTTATTCACTCTCTTGATACTGTCAATTGTGCTCCAATGCCCAGAGGTGGGTGGTTCCATCCACCATGCTTAGTTAACTTGTGGGACCTCCTGTAACAGTAGGTTCTGGATGCTAAATGTTGGCTGGCACTGAAGAGGCAACCAGAGAAATTAGTTGAAGAGAAATCTGGAGACTTCTCTTAAATACAAAACAGGAAGTTACTGAGCAGCCAGCTGTTGGAAATTGGTATTCTGGGATAGCAGATATACTTCAGTGTACAGTAGAAGTACTGCATAATTGTTATGCTGTTGTACTGCTCTCTGCACAGTCTTTTTTTGGCCACTGTTCAACTCTGGTTTAATTAAACCTTCACTCTGTTAGTGCAGCTGCTCTCTATGTTCATGTTTGGCAAAGTCTGGACAACATACTGTGTACCTAAAGGAAACAAAGATTGAGATTTCTAGGGTTTTCTTGCAGTTGCAGATCACTGCAAATTTTATCAATGTCATCCTAAGAAGCTTAAGTCAAAGCAGCACTGACTGCAGATTTCTCAGGGCTGTATCTAGTGGGATTATGAGTATCTCCAAGGATGGAGACCTTCACCCAACACTATTACATGGACATTTTTTTTTAGGTTTAAGTGAAATTTCTGGTATTTCAATTTGTTCCCTTTGCCTCTTGGCCTATCACTGGGTACCACGAAGATGAGCCTGGTTCCATCTTCCTTGCATCCTCTTATTGGATATTTATACTCATTGATAAGATCCCCCTGAGCCATCTCTTCTGTAGACTGAACAGTCCCAGCTGTGTCAGCCTCTCCTCGTATGAGAGACACACCAGTCCCTTAATCATCTCCACAGCCCTCTACTGTCTCAGTCCAGCATGCCTATGACTCTGTTGTAGTGAGGACCCCAGAACAGGATTAAGCACTCCAGATGTGTCTCACCAGTGCTGAGGGTAAGGACCACTTTCCTCAACCTGCTGACAATGCTCTGCCTAATACACGGAGGATGCCATTGAGTTTCTCTGCTGTAAAGGACCATTGTTGGCTCAGAGTCAGCTAGAAAAGGATCTATCAGAAAAATAGAAAAAAAAGGAAAAAAAATCCCACACCAGCGTTGTGGTTTAACTCTACTTCAGCCCAGATCAGCACACCCCAATGTTTGCCCAGAATGATGGGTCTTAGGAACCCTTGAAGAATGCCAGAGAAGGAAGCCATGGAAATCTGTTTTCTGGGTAGTAAATGTTTTCTTTTGTAATCTGTACACCTCTCTGGTCAAAAAGGATTTTGACCCTCAGAATAACTGCAACTCTGCATGAAAGTTGAATTTGTTGCTAGGAAAGAGTTGGATCATGGTGGGAAACCTGTCTGAACAATCTCTCGCAATGCAGAATTGCCTATATTTTAGTAGCTGCTATCTTAAGCAAAGAATATGTTTCACTGTTAGACTAGACAAAGGAGACCTATGAAGCCTAATAGTTTACACTTGATTAGAATAATAGAATAATAATGGTATCAACCTCAGGGTGAATTTTAGGTCAAAAGTACGGAAATCAAATGCAACTAATATGTTCAAAAATACTCTGGTATTTTAATGTCAAACTACATTTAAAATGTTTGATTTTTTAATTTCTCTGTGCCTCCACAGTAGCATTTCACACATTTTTTCCCCAATAATGGCCCAATCCCTCTTTGACTCTTTTTATCAGAACATGCATTAAAATCTGTCCAAGTTATTGCTGCTAGAAAATGTGAATTTCTTATAAACTTCTGTGTTGTAAAGACAGAAAAAGTGCAATGTTTCATAAAAAAATTTTTTCTTTCCCCCTCTTTTACTTTTTTCTTTTCCTTCTCTTTTACCTCACTTTTTAGAGAAAAGACCTGCCCTTTGAACGGAAATGTTAAAGAAGCAAAGCAACTTTTCCAATCCTTATGTATCATGCACACTGAAAATTGTGGCTATTGTACATGTATTTCTCTTATTACATCTTAAGGAGTTTTGCTAGTGAGAAATGGTGAACTGTTTCATTAACAGCTAAAATGATGTTCCCTCTGAGACAACATTAGCTTCTAAAAACTGTACTCATCTACCTAGTTTTCATTTAGCTTAAGGACAGCAGAGGTAGCATTACGTAGACAAAAGCTGAATACATTTTTCAGTCACGTAATGTCTGCTTTTAAATTGGAGAACCTTTGACCCTGGGTGTTTCTGCCAAGATTGATTTTTCATATCAGCTTAGCTAAAATGAATTGTAGCCAGAAAAAGTATGAAGCATGCTCATTTTGACTTTTCTTCTCTATAACATTTGTCTAGTATTGCAGCATTAAACCATAATTTTGTTTCTGTGCTTTTTACAGTGCTATTTTCTTTCTTTCCTTTTCTTCCTTTTTTTTTTTTCCCTGAAGATTTTAAGCAAAAGAGAATTTGGGATCATGTAGGTGTGAATGGTTTAGAGACAAAATGCAGCTCATGTTTTAAGGCATCAAAATATATTATTTTTAATGTACCTATATTTGGATACATACCCCCTGTATTATCAAGCAATGTTTAACTCTGAAGAAATGCAAACATAGGAAAGTAAAGCCCTGCAAGGTCCATTTACTTAAGAGGTTTTCAGTTTGACTTAAGTAACTGAATTAATTAATGTCACTATTAAGTGACCCTTAGTTGGGGTATAGAGTATGAGAGATGTTTACTTGTTCCTTGGAGTTCCTTGGAGTGTGATTTGAGTTTCGCATATGTGTCAGGGATTGATCCATGCAATCTTGCTTACAAGAAGGAGGAACTTTTATGCAGTTAAATAAGAATTAGGAATTGCCTGGACTATGCATGTGTAAAACTGGACACATAAGATATATATGGGAAGTGGTTCTTTGCAGTTGTCCCTCTGCTGATGACAAACCCAAAACTTGATCCCCAGCTCAGCAATCTGAAGGAATATGTTTGTGACCGTGGACATAAACAGCTAGAAAGTCTAATTCCAACATACTGTTTCTTGTGCCTTCCTAGGAGAGAACAGTTTTGACACAAGTAATAAAACACCTTGTGTCTGACTACATGCCAAAGAGAACCTGTGGTCTTTCACAAGTGTCTGGTGAGTGTCTGATCAGAAATGAGCCTAAAAATACTTTAATTGGACCCTGTGTAAACTGACAGCCAGTAACAATGAGAGTGACATCAAAAAACCTAACACTTAACCCCATATACCATGAACTATCCTTCATATCAACTACAAATTGAGAAGCATTTTGTTTGATAGTCCTGGCATGGTGAGCAGCAAGACCATCCCTTGACAGATGCAATGAAGTCTAGGCTGCAACCTAATGCTGTCAGGGAGTTGGTTATTTAGAAACTAGGACTTAAAAGAAGATAAACTCCTTCTTTTGTTTAGCAGCCAAGGCTATCACATTGGGAAGTTCAGTGTGGGAGCTCTGCCTAGTAGGCTGAGTGAATTACTGGTTCCTTGAACTTCTGTCACCTCAGTAGGCACCTCAAACCATCAGTGGCAGGGTATCTGCACATGACCCTGTAGCAGTTATCCCATGCAGGAGGTAAGGCTGCACCCCAAGGGCAAGGGCTGGTGCTGAGCACAGCTCCATGGAGTGATCCTGCCTCTATGGGCACTGGCATTGCTTATTCTGCCAGCCAGAAGCCATAGTGCCCTATCATCACTGAGGGAAAGGCAGTCCTCTCTTCTGGCCTTGGAAGGGAGACACAAAGCAACTCATCCCACTTTGGACAGGATGAATTACTCTTCCTCCTCCATTGATCAGTCAAGCAGCTCAGACCAAAATACTAGCTGCAGCTAGTGCTAAAGTTGTTTTTTGCAAACATAGCAAAAATAATTTCTGAAGATATTGGAAAAATTAAAGGTGATCATATCTGATGACAGAAAAAGTAAATAGGAAAGACATCTTCTGAGCAGCCATTCTGTACCACTGCTTTAATCTATTCATTCAAGAATTGCTTTGAGTGGAATACAAAATGCACAAGAGCATCTCTCAAAAGAAACAATATTCTTTGGAGTGTTTGGAAAAACTGTGTCTGTGTGAGACAGACCAGAAGTCAGGGAACTGTTCTGATCATCTTATTTGTAAGCCCATACTGGCATCATCACATTTCCTGTTCAAGAAGCAGACAAAAACTTTCTTGGACAATACTCATGAGTTGTGAATTATGGATGTATATCTGTGAACCCTTGAGTTTCTGTCTGAAAGTTAAATAAGGCAGAAGAATATACTTTTTTTCCCCCTCTTTTCTTTAGTATTTTGATTCTCTGCACAGATCCTTCTATCTATTATCTTCACATGGCTTTTATGTTTC
>NW_008658661.1:83477-99176 GCF_000695815.1 Acanthisitta chloris
CAGCCTTGGGGCTTTTCTGTACTTCCCCTGTGGTTTTAATACTTTAAAGAATTTTTGTACATTCTTCCTAGATATTGATACTTCTTTTCTGAATAGGCAAAGGTGCTTATGCTTCACGAATGCCAATGTTGATACTGGGTTTTACATACAAATACGTATTTTCATCAGGAAAAAATTGCTGTTTCTATTTCAGGCACCTCATATGCCTGCATTGCCTTTCATCAGAGGTCAGTCACTGGACCCAGCTGCTCCAAGAGCTATTAGACAGCTTTTCAGATGTACTTATGTGCAATAGGATCTAGACTTTTAGCAGTAGGATCCAGACTTTTAGGCATCCCCAATATGAAGCATCTCCTTTTAAAAATGAGAATTTTTAATTCTGCATTTTTACTGCAGAAATTGTTTTCTAACCATTCATTTTTACTGCAGAAATTGTTTTCTAAAAACACAATTCCACTGCAGAAGATTGTCTCCTTGTTTCAGTGCACTTCTAAAGGCTTTAAGAGTATCTTCTTTTAACAATGCCATGTTCTGGAATGCTGGATTTTCCCTAGAAAATTGTCCACAGATTCCTCAGTTTTAGTTATCTTAGGGGTAAGGGTATCTACTCTGCTGACACTAAATCCCATCAGTCTGGATGCTGTTTTCAAAGAGATGAGGCTGCATTAATCCTTAGGGCATCTCTGCCTGCTGTGGCACTACCCTCAGCAGCAGCCCTGCCCTCTGACTGTGCAAGGCTTTGTGTGCATGCTTACGAGGCAGCGTGCCTCAGGCTCTAGTTAATGTTTAATTAAACAGAAAGGCTCAAAGTATTAATAATAAACTAACTCCATGGCAGGCAGAAGAGGAAACATCTGCCAGAAACTTTACCCCTCCATCTCTTCTAGCAGTTCTTACTGTCCCTGCTATTCTACCATGCTTTTCTAGCATCCCAAACCAGGAGCACACTTCCCTGACTCTTCTCCTGGGTCCTCCAAACAGGTCCTGTTACTATGATTTTATCTGCCTGCCACGGGAGCATGCCAGGCAACTGTTCCTGCCTCATGCCACTGCCTCCATCCAGGTTCTTGCAGGAGCTGTTGTTCTACATAGGCACAGGTAATCACCACGGCATGTCTCCACCTCATTTTTCACATGATGTGACTTGGCCTCAGGCCCCCATAATGTCCCCCAACACACAGAGAAATATTTCCACCTAATGCACTCCTGCCTTCACGGGTATTTTCTCTATTTGGTGCAGGGCAGCAGTGCAGGCAGAAAGCTCTGTCAGAGTCTGCATGTGTTTGGCATGAACCAAAGTCACTCTTGTCATCAGTGACAGGCTGAGGACTAGACACCAGGTCTCCAGATTCCCAGTGCCAAAGGGCTTGTATGTCCTGGCAGTGATGGTAAGGGTGAAAAGATTTTTTCTTGTAATGATGTGCCCTGTAGGGCTAGGCTGGCAATATCACAGCAGTTGGACAAATGCCTGGTAGAAAGATCCCAGAATATAAACACACAGAGAATGAGAAGAAGAAAAGGACAAGTAATGCACACAGATTCACCCAACAGGCCATGGAAATGCCAGCAGTATGTGTTCTCAGTCCTCTAGTCTTCTGAAATGCCTTTGAATGACTCGACCAAAAGAATTAAAATCCCTGCTGCTATGTAACTGTGACAACTCATTTGGGGTGGGGCACATGCATTTTGCACTACGTGTGAGCCACTTCAACTATCCACAGGGCTCTTCTGGAGCCAGCTGTGCCCAGTCCATGTACACCAGCTGCTGAGATCCAGGCCAGCTGCCAGGCTGCCCTCCCTACTGCCTGGTCCCCTACTTGCTTGCTCACTCTGCCTGTGCCAGACCTCTCCATCCCTCTCCTGAGCTCTGATGCTTGGCTAGGCAGCTCCAATTTGGCTTCCTGTGCTTCTTCAGTCTTACTGTCCTCAAAGGAGAAGGAGGCAAGAAGCCTCTCTTCAAGCCCTGCTTTTGTTGCTGTTCTCCTCCTGTTTCTGGAGTATGTGGCATCATCTGGTTACAGGATGGAAAAATAAACATTTTTCTAACTGGAACTTCCATTTCTGCAACTTGAATCTGCTGCTCCTTGCTTCGTCATATGCACCTCTGGGAAGAGACTGGTCCCTCTTCTGTATCTCCTCCAAGTGGGCAGCTGAACAGAACAGTGAGCTCCCATAACTGACAGCTCTTACGGTGGCTGGGAGCTTCCCTACCTCTCCTTACCTTTCATGTGCTGCAGCCCCAGCCTACCCAGTGCCCTTCACTGGACTCCCTCCTGTGTGGCAATGTCTTTCTCTTACTGGGGAGCCCTAAACGGGATCCAGTGCTCCAAGTGTGGTTTCACTGGAGGGAAGAGAGAGGAAGAACCACTTTCCTGGACAGACCCACTGGTCATGCTCTTGCCAAGGCAGCCCAGTGTGCAGATGGCTTCCCCTGCTGCCAGTGCATGTGGCTTCCCCAGAGTCATCTTGTCAACCAAGTTGCTGAGAGCACCAATAAGTATCTTATAACCTTTGGAGCTCTAGTGTCTATCCCTGAAGGATGTTGCTAGTCACTGTCTGTCTGGAGGACTTCTTATGGCTGAACACTGCCCTTTGAGCCTGGAAGTCCTACCAATTTTCCATCCAATTAATCATCCACTTAGCCGGGTCTTATTTCACCAATTTGGTTTTGGTCGTATTATAGCAAACTGTGTCAAAGATGTTCTAAAGGTCGAGATAAACAACATCCACTATTCTCCATTCAGAGCCAATAAGGCAGTAAGATTGGTCAGGGATAATTTGTCCTTGGTAAATTAATATGCAATGTCAAAGTTAGTTTCTGGTCTGTCCTGTGCCTAGACTCACCTCTCAAGGGCCTGAGGTCAAGATGACTGACCTATAGATTCCCTTTGGGCCCTACTTGAAAATGGATACAACATTTGCCTTGTCATCATCAGAACCCTCTCCTGATGATCATGACCTTTCAAAGATGATAGAGAAATGTTTAAGACTGACATTGGTCAGCATTCTTGGATGATCCCATGGACTTACACATATCTAATTTGCTTGAGTGGTCCCTAACTAAAATATCTTCTACTGTGAACAATGTTTCCCTCCCCCAAGCTGTGCTACTCATGTCGTTTAACTGATGAGAAATATATTTTCTTTTGTTATAGGCACTCAAAATTAATCTAATTGAAGTTTCAGTTGTTTTTTAAAATTGTGAGGTTTACATTCAGTCCTTGTTGGCTTTATGCTTTTTGGACCCTTTGCCCAGTCACTGCATCAGGAAAACTTGTCACATAGCTATAATTATTAAAATCCTTTGCTCCCATCCAGTGACTTGATATTTGGGGAATTTCCATGAATTAAAGGATAAATATGTCTGATTCAGATGATAAACAGATGACCAAATTTCACCACATGTGTGGGAAGCTTCAGCATCTTGGTTTAAAATCACAAGCTGAGATCATCTCTGGGTCAGATATAAAGCCTACTGATATCTTTGAATCTTCTATCTCGTCCCCTGAGTGCCTGATTTACAGGATTGTGTGACTCAAATGTCAAATATTAAAAATACTCATTGCATACGAAATAAGAAGACCTAGACTGTCCATGGAAATATAAATTCCCAATGCAGCAGAGGGTAGCGCCAGACCACAGTTAATCCAGTTGCATCTGTAATTTCATGTGCACAACAGAGAGCACAATTCAGTCACTTTATTAGAGATTTATAAGAATATATTGTTTGTTACTGCCAAAGGCCTGAACAGACAAGACTGAAACCTGGTATTGCTTTACACAAGTGTTTCATAGTAAGAGAAAGACATTTGAATGCATTGGGAAGATAATGTTGTTGGAAATATTGATGAAGAGATTACTGCCCATAAAGGGTTTTGAGGGACAGAATCTGAGAAGCAGCTGAAACCTGACATGCATGCAGCATGGACAAGATCATGTTGAATAATAGCTCCTATTGACTTGCTAACAATATTTTCTAAATCACTTTTAGTAGCTTGTGTACTTATTCATATGTGCAGAGAAAGCAATATATAATTTGGAATTTCTGCCAGAGGTTTGAAGAATTAGTAAAAAAAATAATCTTCTTTTACCTAGAAATGTGATGATAGAGGTTTGAAGAACTAGTAAAAAAAAAAAATCTTCTTTTACCTAGAAATGTGATGAATGATACCTACTCTTGTCACTTTGACTTTGCTTTACATCTGAGCTTCCCTTTTTATAGAACCCTAGTCAGAAATGTAGGCCCTTTTCTAAGACTATGGGGAAGAAAATTACTCTAGTGGAACAGGCTCAGTCAGAAATGTAGGCCCTTTTCTCAGACTATGCAGAAGAAAATTACTCTAGTGGAACAGGCTTCATCTGACTATCAACTGGGGATTTTGAGGGAGAGATTTGTCTTTTGTATGATATGAAATTGAAGGGAACACATGAAGTTAGACTCCTGAGTTGACTTCTAATTAAAAGTGGCCTCGATTTTAGACCTGCTGAATGTGAACACTTTGAAAAGAAATTAATGGAAACTGCAGGAAATGTGACCTTTCTGATTTGTGGTTTATGGAAGTTTTGAAATTATCCAGAAACTTAATATTAGTTCATAGCTCCTAATAACTTAATGAAGCAACTTTGTGCTTCTACTTTAAGTAAGACCATTTAAAGATTTTAGCTTGAATTGTAGATGCTCTAGCAAACCCACAGCCCAGAGACACTGCACTGCCTGTAGCTAAAGACAGACTCCATGCTCTGTGCAAGAGTAAACAAATGTTTTGCCATACCTTGAAGCAGCTTTGGTTCAGTGTATGGTGAAGCCTCCTTTCTAGTTTGTTTATTTATAAGAATATACTGTTTGTTGCTGTCAAAGGCCTGAACAGACAAGACTGAAACCTGGTATTTCTTTACACAAGTGTTTCATAGTAAGAGAAAGATTGTTCCAGGAAGCATCACATGCAGCTTTGCTTCACATCTCTTCTGTGCCTCCTTTGAGTGTAAACACCATGTTTTGAAGAAAACATGCATTTTGTGCATGAATGAAGACAGAAGAAGAGGCAATGAGAGACACACCTTGATAACCCTCATTGACAACAAGATTTTCAAGCTTTTATCCTGAAATTCTCCCTGATGGTCAAGAGGCAGCCCCAGATGACAATGTGACCGATGAGACTGACAATAACCACACATGCCTTGAGAGGACTTGTCTGTGACCTAGCTCCAAGAACTGCTGTTTCCTCAGGTTACTCTGCATGGCCCTGGACACTGCCATTCACTTTTGTGAAACTGATGTAGTAATATATAATTTTCATTACTTTGAATTATCTTGTCCAGCCATAAATCTCTTCGGTTTCCTAGGTTCTCAAGTCAAGGAGACATGTGTCTCCCAAAACAACACCAAAACTTATTCAAATTAAAAAATATCAAAGTAGTTATACCAGGATGCACTAAAAATGTTATTTAGAAAACTAAAGCAGTATAGCCCATGACATGTTACTTGAGTGCGAACAAAGAAAAATGAGCTTAATACCAAGCCTTTATTTCTATATTCCTCTGTCACTCAGGAGACTGTTCCTATTCTGTGCATATGAGGGGAAACTTTTTTGTACAACAAGACTTCAAGCAGCATTTCTCTAGTGGACATGAATAATGGAAAGGAAATAAACTCCAGCCTGTGCAGCTTTTTATTAAATACACATCTGAGAGCCAAAATGCCCAAACAGCTTGAAATCACATTGCTTTTGCCCAGAATTGTACTCAAGCATTCAGTCCCCTGCCTTGCCATTCACTAGTAGAGCATGTTGCAGTGCCTAGTATCCTTCAGGACCTGCTCCAAAGGGTTTAAATACAACGCATAAAAATGAAATAAGGGAGAGCCCTGAAAAGCAGATACAGACAGAAGGGTGTCTCTGAAGGTGTGGAGTAGTTTATTAGGGAAGCACAACATGAAAAGCAGGTTAAGCAGCTATCAAGCAGAAAAGCAGCTTATTAAACTCAATCCATGTCCTTGAATGTTATCTAGAGATCTGCTCTTTCTGGTAAAGTCTCCATTGTAACAGGACTGATGCTCATGAGATGCTCAGAGTCACCAACTCAAAGATAAGACAGGATAAGTTTTTCCATTTTAGCATGGAAAAAATAGCAGCAAATAAAATTGTTGTAACAACAGTATCTGTATATCTGTGTTTCAATAGATGCCCACAAACCCAGAAACAGATCTGATTGCATCGCAATTTTTACAGTGTATCATGCTTAGGGTGTTTCATGCTGTTTTGCACTATGATTAAATCTCCTGAAGCTCAATGTAATAGGCAAGAGGCATCCTAGTCACACTGTTTTGTGGGCTGCTCCCTTCATTCTCCTGAAGAATCTGGGGGCTTTTTCCATGCTGTCAAACTCAGCTGCAGGAAAGGAATGCACAAAGCAAGGTGGCAGCCTTGCAGAAGTGGTGGGGTGAAAACTGCAGTGGGGTCAAATCCTGCAAGCCAGATTTGTTCACAGTCAGTGAGTGAGGAAGGCATTTGATGACAGCATGCATTGGACAGGCACACTGCTTACTGCCCTCAGCAGCACTTACTTGACTTCATGTGTTCTCCCTCCAGTGCATTCATGGGCTTCCATACCTGGAAGAGTAGCCTTGCAGAAGTGGTGGGGTGAAAACTGCAGTGGGGTCAAATCCTGCAAGCCAGATTTGTTCACAGTCAGTGAGTGAGGAAGGCATTTGATGACAGCATGCATTGGACAGGCACACTGCTTACTGCCCTCAGCAGCACTTACTTGACTTCATGTGTTCTCCCTCCAGTGCATTCATGGGCTTCCATACCTGGAAGAGTAAACAGAAATTGTGCTTGTATTTTTGAAAAGTAAAAGTTGTTCACATTTGTAACACAATAAAGGCAGATGACTGAGAAGTAGGCTAGGAAGGACAAGGAAAAAATGGGACCAAATGGATTTTCACTCCTGTTTGATGCAATCACACATCTTACACAATGAGCCCAAATGTACAAGGAGCTTAGAGATAACTAGACTCTTCAGTAATCTTAACTTCTTAATGTGCTGAGAAGCTGCTTTGACCAGCTGCATCCATAAATTTACACCTCAATGTCGAAATACAAGGTAGGAAATTAACTGTGGGTGCATTTACTCCCTGAAGGCTAATTGTACTCTTTTTTTTCTGTCCAAGTGCTTACTGGTTGCACTTCCTTGACCATTGCCCAAAGCTAGAAGCCAAATGAAAACTCTGAGGACTAAGAAAGTTTGGCAAATGCACTTTCTGTTTTGTCATGGTCACGTTTCTACCCCTGCCTTATAAAATTGTTTCACAAGGATCAGCTCAGTGAAGAGGAGGTCAGCCACCACATCACTGGGGTTTGTTTACCTTTGAAATATCTTCTCTGTGTTCCATTTTATACCTGAAAGCTCAAAGGAATCACTCCCACTCGTTGTACCCAGGTGTTCATTGGCTCAATAGAGCACAATATTGAATCAGTCAGATGCAGTATTTTTCTTGCTGTGAAAAAGATCACCAGAACTGAAACAGAGCAACAAGGAAGAGAGTTGAAACCTTGTGAAGCTTTGGGATTTCTGGACTGTACATGAACTTTGGATTGTCCTCTGTACCAGGAGCAGAGGAAAGCAGGGGAATTGAGCTTTCATGGATATGCTCACAAGCACCTTATGACAAAAAGGCCTCTCTACAGCACTTCTGGTTAGATTGATGCAGCTATTGTCAGGGGAAACTCACTGCAGAGCTGCTGTACCCCCTGCCAGGTTTCTTTCTCCCGGTTGCCTCCCTGCTGCTGATCCTCCACAGCCTCATCTGTCCTGGAATCATAGGATCAACCAGGTTGGAAAAGACCTCAAAGATCATCGAATCCAACCCAACCTTACAGGGGTGAAAATTTATTTATCTCACCTGAGCATTCATTTTCAAGCATCTATAGTTCAAAAAGGATACTGACTGACAGAGGAAAGAGTTGCACATGAGTGTGCATTAACTGAAGCCCAAGCAGGGCTGAGCTGCAGGCAGCTCCTTGACATGACTGCCTTGGAGCAGGAACAGTTTACAAGAGCTGCTTTTTTTTCCTTACAGGGGTGAAAATTTATTTATCTCACCTGAGCATTCATTTTCAAGCATCTATAGTTCAAAAAGGATACTGACTGACAGAGGAAAGAGTTGCACATGAGTGTGCATTAACTGAAGCCCAAGCAGGGCTGAGCTGCAGGCAGCTCCTTGACATGACTGCCTTGGAGCAGGAACAGTTTACAAGAGCTGCTTTTTTTTTGAGAGAACTTGCTTCCTCACTGTGTGAGTGGGAATAGGAGGAAAGAAGGATATCCTAACTTTTGTCTGCTAGTGCTAAGCTGTAATGAACATATCTCCCTTCTGCAGGTGCTGATATTTTAGGACAACAATAAATAATTCAATCTCTGTATTGTTTCCAATCAAATACATCAAAGGGAAGATTTTCAGAACACATATTATGGGAAATGTTTAAACTCCCAGCCGTAAGGCAGTCAAACAGAATAATTTCTTAGCATATTGAATTCTTAAGTTTCATTTCTTACAAATGTTTCTTTTTAGAAAATATCAGATGAGGATCCCAGGAAAAATGTATTTCAGGCTGATGTCCTCATAAGGGAAAAATAATTAGTGAACTTTGAAGTGGAGCTAGTATAATCTCTATCCTCAGTGCTGATTTATTTCTTTAAAAGCCTTTGCCTCCTCTAACATCACAGCAGATAAACTTTATTCAAGGTTTTTAAATATGACAACAGAATTAAGTTTATTAAGCTGAAATCCTGACATCTCTAATTTCTGTTCCTCATCTACTTTGAGATGCTTTATCTTGTGGATTTTATTAACTGGTGTAAGTATTTACTCTTCATTGCCAATCTGGTGTCAGAAAGCACAAAATGTTTTGAATCAATACTGCAAAGAGCTTTTTCTCCTAATATCATCCTGGGAGCAGAAACTATTGCCATTGAACTTATGAGGGGAACAGTAGGCTATGAATATGTCCTCAGTAATTTCCCTTTCACCACAGAGCAGTATTCACTGGGGCTTTTGAACTTATATAGAACAGAACATGAAACTGGTATTTGGATATCCTCTGTTGATAAGCAGGCAATGTGTATCTCGCAGATCTTTTTCTGCCTGGCAGTCAATGGATAATTGACTTCTAGGTATTCTCTGCTGACCAAAGTGAGAGGAAGATTCTGTTTGTACCTCTTGACTTTCATCTCTTGCTCTGGAGCTCCTTTCTGAAGGGATGTCTGCAGGATAACAGACAGATTCATGGCTGCATCAGCCCTGAAGTGACTATCCATCCTTTGAGATGTGCAACTACAAATATTTTTCTGAATGCCTCTTAACCTGTTTCAGTGAGAAGGCTGAAATAGCACACACCTAATGGCTGAAGTTTCAGGGTTTGTTAGTCCTCTTCTCATTGATGATACAAATATTTTTCAGTGAAACTTAACTGTGTGGTGAACACTGAATTTATGTGAACCACAGGCAACCTTGGAAGTGCAATGACTAACACATCTGTTAGGCACATACCTCTTGTAATTATGAAACAGTCTTATTTGGAGTGCTCCTTTTCTGTCCACAAAACATGCAGCATGCAGCAGACATGAACTGCTTACAAACCTCTCTTTTAAACCACAGCTACTTTTTACTGGAAGAGGCCCAGAGCTTTCAGCCACCCAATATGCTGACCACACTAACCTCTGAAAAACAAAACCACTTTAAATAAGCAGGTGGAAAGCTACTGATCTCACTTACTGGGATAAACCAAGTGTGTTTCAATCTTTTAAAATTCAATGGGCATTTTCGCAGCAAACGAAAATTTGTTTGAGTCTTCTCAAAACACACTGCAATTAACAGATTTACAGACTGAGTGTGTGTTTGCCACACTGTTAAGCCACAAGATGATAGAGAATAAGGTAAAAATGAAAAGAAATTGTGAAGAAGCCAGGTTTGTTATACGACTGTGATTTTAGCACTGTAAGAATAAATTTACAGATGGCATAAAAATGTATTTAAGATACTTGACTAACTGTCCCTTGAGATCTCAGGAGCAACAGAACTAAGAGGGTAACAAGTAATCCTGGCTGCCTAATGTTCCTCACTTTTCTTTCCCAAAACCCTTTCTTCTCTAGACAATGCAAACAATTTTTCCACCTAATATCTCATCAATACCTCCTGCTGTGTTAAATGTGTCTCACCCAGAGATTCACACTTTGGTGCTATGTAGGGAAGCAATGTTATCACTACACTGAATCAAAAGTCTTTCATTGTTCAAAGGGGTTGACATCTCTTTGACAAAATGTCAAAATTAACTGCTTCGCAGCAGGGGAGGTCTTAGAAATACCAAAAGTTCCTACTATCACTTAAGTATAAGCAAGATAACAGGCACTTATAATATGGAACTGTTAATATCTGACCTTTTTATGAGGATTTTCACCTATAGGAAAAAAAATAAAAAATTACAGCTGAGATGAGGGAACAAATGTTCTTTAAAAATTATCTGCTCTTTCTTCTTAATAGTCTGTATTATTTCAAATATAATGTGTCTGATATTACGAGTTACCATCTTCCTATTGGGGCCCAGCAGGACATGCCAGAGAGCAGCACAACAAAAAGTGATTGAGCTGTTACAAGCACCTGCTTCTGAGCAAAGAAAGAAGCACGTTGTGGAAACTAGCTTTCTTTTTTCTCTGGGAAAACATGTGCTTTCCTACTCTATGTTAGTTAAGAAGATAGTTTCTACCAAAAAAAACATAAATGGCATGAACACAGCATAAACTGCCTTTTTGGGAAGGAGATGTGTATGTAGCTTCAGTGATCCAGCAAACACCTTTCCAGAGTCTTCTGCAAAGTTTATTTAGTTCGAAATCTTAGATTTTTGCTGCAGAAATCAGACTTTTTTTATGCTCATCTATGGCATCTAACATGATGATGTTTTGATCATGAAAGGGAGTGGGACAGATGAAAAGAAGAGAAAACGGGAACACCTCGAACTGAGGGATGGGGTTTTTCTGCTAGGGTAAGCAACTGATACATTACCGTGGTGTTACTAACAGCTGGCACAATTCAAACCATTCTCTGTGTTCTGTATACTCAGTGAGTGCCAAACAAATATGCACCTAGCCTGCAAACAGCACTAAGCAACGTCAGCACAGGGTAACACACTCTCCTACTAGGATAAAATGGGCTGTTTTCAGAAATATACAGTATAAAGTACTCTCAAGACACCAGTAAAATTTGCAATTATATTTGGATCTCCCTTTCCATTTTCAAAATGTCTTTTTATGAATTTATACTGCAGAAATCTGATGTTCCCTTGACAATGACTGTTTTTGCAGGGCATATATATTTGCATTCCGGCATGGGCTCTGACTGCTACTGTGCTTTTACAGACAGAAGAGCTTCAACAGTTTTGAAAACCAAGCCTCTAGTTCCTGTGAGCACTCTCACTTCACTTTTTTTTTTATTCAGCATTTCCACATCCCTAGCATAAAAAAAACCACAAGGAAAACAACTACAGATAGATAGATGATCCTGGCCCTATGTACATGTACAAAATACATACACATAGATATTTACATATGTATGTAACCAGAGGTTTATTTGGGCCCCCTTTTCTAATATGTCAGATTCACTTGGTATATTTCTAGTAAAATAAATTTAAAATGAAAGCTGAGAAGGGCTTAAAAATTATTCTTTTCCTGACTGTTTGGCAATATCAGCTATTTTTATAGGTGTTTAAAAATACTCGTTTTTGTTAAAAACCATAGTTAGGTAAAGAGATCATCACAGCTGCCTGACAATCAATGTGACTTAAAATAAATATTAATGATGGAAATAGATATACCCAGATATAAGTATGTGTAGCCAGATATCAAATATACCATATATGTACACAGGACGCAGCCATTGCTGACATGTTTACAGTGCAATTGGGAGCAGCAAGATAAAGCTGTTGGTTTGGGCTTTTTTCAGAAGAATAGGGGTGAAAAGCAGCCTGACCTTTGCTCCGAGATCTCTCTTTCTGGTTGTAAAGGGCAGAGGTACCTGGAGAAAGGACTCATCCTGCCAGCACTGGCACTCAGCAGGAGATTGGGGGATGGTACAGGGGGCATCACCCTGAAGGGATCCATGGGTGAATCCCATCTCACTGCTGTGAAATTACCACTGTGTCTGAGGAGAGAAAATCCAGTTGTTCTTTGGGTGCTGATCAGTTATCTGTATCACCGAAATGAACCTATAGTACATTATAGGCATGTTAATAAAGTAACCTTAAGGAGCAAGATGAAAGAAAATTATATAATCTTCTGTGATTTCATAAGACACTGTTCCCATGATCAGTCAGAGGGAACAACAGGAAGGCAAATAGATAAGGAAGGAAAGGAAGCTTTCCTTCCATCCTGGGGTAGGGGAGGACCAGTCATGACCCGTGGCAATGGGCACAGCCCACCAGCCATCTGAGATGAGTTTCGCTTGTTAAGTATAACTGTAAGAACACATTTTGCTGTTTGATCTTTTCCTATCTCTGCAAATCTGTGTTTACAACTCACCACAAACCTCATCTGGTGAGAAAACTGTGAGCTGCATTATATGCATGATGCTCCATTCCCCAGTGAGGCAAAGTCCATTCATTTACACATGCCCCACTGTGGTCTCAGTATTACACGGGACCTGTATCAGCGAGATGACTCTGCCAGGCAGGACCCTGGCAAAGAACAGATGGGACAGGGGATCCCAGGGGGGCAGCAGCAAGGTCTGTGCTGACAAGCTCAGCAGAGTAGGAGTTCACCCTGCATAGCAGCAGCAAGGTCTGTGCTGACACTCAGCAGAGTAGGAGTTCACCCTGCATCATCCCTGTGCAGCGTGGGAGATATGCATCGGTGAATCTCCCTCAGTGGCACTGATGAAAAAGGCATGTTACTTGTAATCCTGATCTGTTTATAGTTTCATGCTAGTCCTTCAGGTCAGGGGTTGTAATTAAAAAATTAAGGAAGAATAAACTTACCACTTTCCTGAACAAAACTGCTCTTCTAATGCTCGTTAGGTTCATTTGTGCAGCAAAACATCCCCAGGGGACAATTCTGCTCTTATAAAATAAACATTTTCCACGCATGTGGTTAAGGACCCTTATAAAATATGTAACGAGGCATTTCTTCTCTGTGTATGCCTGGCTTCCTGGCATGAAAGTACTTGTGGTGAATTGGATGCAACTGTGGAAAGAGAAGCGAGTGAGATAATAAAACATCTACAGATTAAAGACAGAGATTGGCAGGGAATATGACAACCCATTCCTCTTCTATTGGTATGTATTTCCACTGGGAACCAGGCTCTGAGAAGGATACAGGTTGTTCTCTGCAATTTGTAATTCAGAGAAGAGTAAATCTCAGCAGATCGCTACTTAAAATTTCTCTTTCTTTTGACTCTCTATAGAAATTCGAATATAAACAGTTTATGCTTTCATCTTTTTGAGTTTCTCCTCATCACAAGCATCGCCTCTTCTGCAAGTTCTGAAGAATTTTCCCTAGAGCAAAAGTCCCTCCGAGCACATCGCATTCCTTGGTTTTTCCTCTACTGTTCTGTGAGTTGCATTTTGTGGGAGAACCGAGTCAAGGCACTCAGGAGTCAGCCTGCTGGCATTTTAGAAAAATCAGTGGCACCTGTCAAAAGAATTGCCTTAGACCTGCAGCAGTAATATCAGGGAGAGCAGCTCCCAACCTCACCAAGTCTAAAGTCCTCCCTCTTCCAGACTACAAGCAAGAACTCTCCTGTTTTATAATGCAGCACTTCTAATTACTCACACTCTCTTTTAGAGATCTGTGGCACACAACTTTATTAGACAATCATCATTTATGATGAGATCAAATGTGATGAACCTGTATTATCCTTCACACAATTGCAGGCTTTTTTTTTCCTCCATTTTTGTTGTGTGCCTAATGTGAAACTGAAACAGGGTGATACTAAATAATAGATACATCGTATTTAGGCTGCATGAATAATTTATTTTTATGTCTTGTAAAAGGCAGCCTCCTCCCTGTCTCTACAATGCTCATCCTGGTTGAAGAAACAATTTGTTCAATCTCAAATTGATTTTTTTTAAATTTTAAGGTGGAATTTTAAAAATAAATTTAGATAACTTTGGAAAAAAAACACACTGCCTTATTTGACAATGATGAAATAAATGCTCTGACTTTCACAGCACTGCTGCTCATATTTTAATGTAGAACTTGATATGAATTCTGGAATATATTTAAAACTTAAATAGTTCTGAAATAGACATTTTTACTGACTTGTGAAGAAATCATTTTTCCAAAACACTGATCTCACTTCCAACATTGCTGTTTGTCCCTTTGTCTGTATCAGCATACCTGATATAAAAGCCCTGGAAAAAACAGTATTTTATCATATGGTACAACCTAAATTTGTTCCAAATGGTGCCAAAGACTTTGTGCCCCACCACAGAGGGCTCCCTGTAAGAGGCTTCCACAGCCCAGATGAAAGCATTACCTTGTAAAATAAAAGGAAATGTATTTTTGACCTTTTAATCTGTATCAATTTTTAGTATTAACTATAGGAGAATGTTATACAGTCCATGGCAAAATATGTTGCCAGGATAGAGGTCGTGTCTTCCTTTATGAAAGATGCATTTTTTTGTTCATCAAAAAGGTCTAAAACAGCAGCAAAGTTACAGAGGAAAAATGCCACTTGCAAGAATCCCAGCTGGGACACCAGCCAGAGAAGCTTTTTCTTTTCCAGCAATTGCTTCCTTAAGCAAAAAGTAAACAGCTTCATTTTTTCTAAAACATAATACAAAATGCTTTTTCTTTACCTACTTTTTCCTGTAGTTCTTTCTTTCTGGATGAAACAATGTGAGAAATACCAGCTTAATTTGCAGTTTAACCTATCTGAATTTCCATTTTTGGTCAATAGAGTGCTCAGTCAAAGCAAACCCAAAAAGCATCTGGTTCTGGCAGAAAGGATTGTCCGTGATCTTTTTCCTATTAATTTTCATTTTCTTTCAAAACCAAAACATGCATGAATATTTAGCCATATCTTCTTGCTAATGCTCTTGTAGGAGAGCTGATATAGTGTTCAAGATACTTTGGGCCAGGCTTTCTGCTCTGCTTCCTGAAACATCCCTAGAAGAGACTTTGGAATGAGTATTTAAGTCAATTCCAAAAAATCTACCCCAACAGAACTACACCATTCCATCTGTACAGCAAATCACACAGTTATTAGAGAATGCCAGCTAAGGATGCTAACGTAAGTTAAAGCCAGACCCATTTGGACACATCATGATATAACTTTTAGTTACCTGAGCACAACATTTTTCCGCAAACTCTGTTGCCATCAGCTCTGTCGTGTACTGCTCATGGTGGTGTAGACTGAGCTTCATGGAAAAGCCATCCATGCTTCCTGGCTTGCAGCCTCCATCCCTCCCGATGAAGTGCTCCACTGGGCATGGGACCTACCTTGGTGCTCTGCTGCGAAAAAAAAAGAAGAGGATGTTTGGGCAAAGAACAAAAGCCACTGAAGCACAGTGGAACAAAACTGTCAACTTGTGCATCTGTCTAAGTCTTTTCGCAGCACTGTCTCCATAATGTCTGAATGTCTTGTGGGCAAAATTCTGGAAATTGTTATAGTGAGAATCCTAGAGTGGGAAAGCTGTTAATCTTCAAAGCTCT
>NW_008658662.1:0-5402 GCF_000695815.1 Acanthisitta chloris
GGAGGAGCGGAGTGGGGAGAGAGGGGGAGACAGGAGGAGGAGGGGAGAGGGAAGAAGGAGGGGAGGGAACAGGGGAGGAGAGGCTGCGGGTGCGCGGGGAGCTCCGCTGTGCCGCTGGTGTCGGCGGGACAGCTAGAGACTGTGCGCGGGGTGACCTGAGAGACACGGCCGAGACACCGCGTGTGTGTGCGGGTACACGGGAAAGAGCGGGGGGTGTGACAGAAACTGTGTGAGACACTGTGTGTGACACTGTGTGTGACACCTGTGTGTGACACTGTGTGACACCTGTGTGAGACACTGTGACACTGTGTGTGACACTGTGTGTGGCACTGTGTGACACGGGGTGTGACACGGGGTGTGACACTGCGTGCGCCACTGTGACACTGGGAGGATGAGACTGTGTGTGTGACAGAAACTGTCTGAGACACTGTGTGTGACACCTGTGTGCTCAACAACCTGTGTGTGACAGAAACTGACACTGTGTGTGACACCTGTGTGCATGTGTGGCTCTCTGTGTGTGTGACAGAAACTGTCTGAGACACTGTGTGTGACACCTGTGTGCTCAACAACCTGTGTGTGACAGAAACTGACACTGTGTGTGACACCTGTGTGCATGTGTGGCTCTCTGTGTGTGTGACAGAAACTGTCTGAGACACTGTGTGTGACACCTGTGTGCTCAACAACCTGTGTGTGACAGAAACTGACACTGTGTGTGACACCTGTGTGCATGTGTGGCTCTCTGTGTGTGTGACAGAAACTGTCTGAGACACTGTGTGTGACACCTGTGTGCTCAACAACCTGTGTGTGACAGAAACTGACACTGTGTGTGACACCTGTGTGCATGTGTGGCTCTCTGTGTGTGTGACAGAAACTGTCTGAGACACTGTGTGTGACACCTGTGTGCTCAACAACCCTCTGTGTTTGTGACAGAAACTAAGACAATGTGTGTGACACCTGTGTGCTCAACAACCTGTGTGTGTGACAGAAACTGAGACACTGTGTGTGTCCCTGTGTGCATGTGTGGCTCTGTGTGTGTGACACACATGACATGACAAAATACAGTGTGCACCTGTATAAGCCCCAGTGTGTTCATACAAGCTGCTCTGGAGAACATGAGATCTGTGTCAATGGTTCTCTCTCTGTGCATTACCAAACAGTCTCTATATTCCAGTCACTAAATCATGTTCAGCTGTGTGAGAGTGCCTGTTTGCACACTGCAGCTGTTGGTGTGACTGCAGCCTGCGTGTGATGCTCCTTGCCCACCTGTGACTCCATCACCTTACGTGTGTCCCTGACCGACTGCAGTGTGGCACAGTCAGGTGCTGCACCTCTCTGTGGCTGTGTGTGCACAGCCACCTGCTTGGGCAGCTTCAGGGTGCAGGGATTGGGGTGAGTCCTGCCTTTCGAGGCACACACATCAATTTCTTTTCCAGTGGAAAGGTCACAGGTGCCTCTTTGAGTCACTCCACCAGTTCTGCACAGCTTTGCTGGGAGCTCAGTCCTTTTCGCAGACCCATCCAGCCACTGACTCCTGTATGGGCTGAGCTGTTCCTTAAGATTCAGATTTCTTTCTATTCCATCTTTTTTTTTTTTTCGTGGAGGAAAGAGCCTTCCATTTCTCCTTTGATTTGTAAGAACCATTTGCAGCTACTAGTGAGGTGAGAATTGTGCCCATAATATACCATTGTGTGTGTCTCCTGGCCTGGGGCTGCGCAGCATTTTATTCACATGACACTTAATAGAGTGTTTCTCTCTCTCTCTTCCTGGAGCTTTAGAAGTTCACAGTACCTGTCCCTTTGAAGTGAGCACTCAGGCAGCCTGGCTGGAGCCTTTCTCCTGGACATTTCAGGAGGTGACTTTCACTGCAGCTGTCCTTCATTTAGACAGCAACAATCAGAGCTGAGCTCTTCAAGGGCTTTTTTTTTCTTAGGGTTCTTTCAACAATTTTTGGACTACTTTCCACAGTTCTATTTCTGATTCTCTGAATTGTGGCAAATTGCTTAAAATCATCCCCTTTTGCTAAGCATTGAAACTGATAACTACTGATCTATGATCCATTGTGTGGTATTAGCACACCAGCTGTGCCTTGCTTGGCAAAACCCCACAGACCTGATATCGTGGCACACATCCAGGTACAGCTATCAGCAGTATCTCTGACAATGCCATTTAGAGATGGCAAGAACTGAAATCAAAAACAATATCCCATCTTTTTCTTCAGCATATACAAACCCTAGGTTAGTTATATGACATCCAAATAGTTTTGAGCTTTCATGTAACATGATAAATTTTAGTTTAACCTTTGCTTTCCTTATGTTTAATGTTGACAGAATACTTCAACATTTTCTTTGGTTTATTCTTTGATATGTTTTTCTTCTACTTCCAACTTGTTCTTTTTTCCCCATTATTTCCCTTTCTGACATTTTTGCTCCTGTCCTTCTTTGCATGAACTTTCTTGATGACAAAGCCTCTAGCAGGGTCTCAGTCCCAGGTTTGTTCACTTCATGAAGCAATCACAAACATCAGCTTTCCAGCAGGTACGCCCAAATTTAAACACTTCATTTTTCTTACAAATTTTCTTTCCAAACCTGTTACTACAACTTCACTTTAGCTCTGTATCAATGTTGAATGTGTAAGCAGAACTCTGTTCCTGTCAGTGTTCCTTTAAACCACTGGAGGTTAAATATCTCTTGCACAGGCCCAATAAGTAATCCTCGTTTCATTGTGCAGATAATTATAAGGTTGTTTTCTTTCCATCTATGTCTGCTCCTTCTCCTCAACTTGCTTTACTTCCTGCACAGAGAGCAGCTCTTGCCAAAGGCTTGGACCTGTGTTTGCTTCTGAGTCATGCAATGTCTGTCTCATGAAGGATGTTCAAGTGGGACAAACTTGCTGTCTACCAGGAAAATGATTTCTGAGCATAAACAGCTTTTTTATCAGAGCCAGAGTCACTAGATGAGATACAGGAGCCATCCCAGAATCATGCAGATTTATCCCTTCCAGGGTGCCAGGCACTGGGGTGAACTGGGCAGTTTGAGTCTCAGCCTTGTTTGCCACCATCTGTTCCAGCTCAGCTGAAGCATCTCAGCTGGATGCAGGTGTTCCCTGGGCAGGTCTGACAGAATGCTCACAGAGCTCTCCTGAGCCATCACAACTGTCACCCTCACTCTGCCATCTGGTCTAGGAAGGGTTTCCACTTAGCAGTGAGAAACCAGCTCTAAAGTAGTGAGCACGTGATGTGAACATATTCTGGGTTAGAGTGAGATCTTGCAAGGGTCTTTTTCTTCTCATCTGCCAGCAATGAGCCTAGGGGGAAAACCTCAGCCTTGGCCATCGAACTTTTTAACAAACCTTAGTGTCACTGAAATCTGTGAATGAGAAAGAGCCAACTGCAGAGAGTCATGGTATGAGTATGGTGATCCAGAGACAGCTTATGCCATTATTTTACAGCTTGTACCTAGGTCCTGAAATGACACTGCTGAAAGAAGCCCTGTACAGATGAGCAGATTCCCTGAAGAGGGACCTAAGAATGTCTTGGGAGTACAAGAAGAAGGTTCATATCTGACAGCTGTAGGAGCAGCATGGTCAGTGTTTTGTTTCTTTAAAGCAACACCTGACAATCTGTCTAGTCCATGAAAAAGAGCTAAATGGCTTCAGCTGTCTTCACTGAGCAGCTCCTGCAGATTCACAAGAGAAAGGGTTAGCACAGGTGCATGGGAGAACTTCTTAACCATGATGGATTGGAGAGTCCCATGAATAAGTGATTGGCCATACCTGTTTGCAAGACACAGCAATTCTCCTGAGGCCAGGAACCAGGAAAGGAAGAGACTAAAAATAAACCACATGTATCACTGGATCTTTAAATAACTTTTGAAGTCTAAATGTCTCGCAGGAATGAGTTCTGTGGTTGGAGAGGAAATGTTCTAAACCTGTACACAAAAGATACTTTCAGCTGTTAAAGTGCTTAAGTGCTATAAGCTGTCGGTGGAAGGAGCTATTCTCAGTGCTCTGAACAGCCGAGATAGGAGAAACTCAGAAGGAAATGTCACCTGGCCTGCAGTCTCCTTTCTGCCAGCAACTGACAGAGAAAGCACGGGCTGAGTGAGAGACCAGGATGGCACACAGCAATGCTCCCTGTGAACACTCTCCATCATCCACAAATTGCAGCTCGGGGCTTTCCTAAACCAGATGTTCTTGAGTGTCACACTTGGAAATGCAGGACCTCAGATGTTCCAAGCAGAGAACTCAGATTGATGACTCATGTTCATGTGATCAAATATGTGATCTGAACATGGTTAAAAAGATCCACGTAAGGATACAGAGTAGTTTTCTCTTTGAGTTGTGCCTTTAGCAGTTTTCCAGGTGGTTCTGCTGACCTTGGAAGTCCCCTAGTACAAGATCAGCTCTGAAATGAGATCAGACTCAGTGCCCTGCCTGGCTGTGGTCACAGTGAAACATTGTGGTGTTCCAGGGGGCAGGTTTAGTCATCTTTATCTTAACAGTGCTCAGAGCTCTATCTACTACTTTAGAGTCTGACATAAACCAAGTGTAGTCTCTGTCTTCATGGGGACAGTGATATTACATGAACAGCTTATTGTGATCTACCTGAGACTAAACTGGATTTGCCTGCCAGAATAATTCACCTGGACAGATGACTGCTTCCATTCACCTCCTTTCTTGGAAGCAGGCTGGGAACAACAAACTGTTCCGATAACATCAGCCTACTTCCAGTCAACATATTTCCTACCGAGAGGCAGGGCAGGTCCCACCCTGTTACATGACAGGCACAGAACTGGTCATGGAAATGTGACTCATGACTCTGACACTTTGCCTCAGAATTAGGTGTCAGCAGCAGCCACTTGTCACAACCCCTGTTTGAAAGGGTGATGCTGAACCTCCTCCCCAGCAGTGTTCACCTCCCTCTGTCACAGCCATGTGCTCCTGTCAGCTGGCTGCAGAATTCCAAGTGAGAGCTTCCCTCTGTCTGTCTCGCTGCTGTTCCTCATGCTGCATACAGAGTAGGGCATATCCAGGGCATTCCATGGTGCTCAGAATGCTCCCAAAGAAGACAGCCTGACTTTAGACCACCTCAGTGATCCCTAAGCCTTTAGCTTCATTAGAGCAGACACTGCAGCCTTGTCTTCCATTCTTCCAGCTCTGTACACACTAGGCCACACAGTCTGGTTTTCTGATTGTTTAACTATTTCATGCTAAATGGAAAAGCCATTGGAATGAAGAAAGGAATTATCTATACATCATATAGTTACAGGATCAATCACAGGTAAGCTGTGATCATTTGGGTGTCAACTTGGAAGTGTTAGACAGCAATATAATAACCAAATAGCTCTGGAAGAGACTGGTTTATTATCCTGTTTTCAGCAATATTTAGCACCAGAAGTGTAGGG
>NW_008658662.1:5419-25887 GCF_000695815.1 Acanthisitta chloris
TGAAAACAGCCTCTAGATTTCCTGCAGATAGCTCAGGTCCTCCCCAGTTAGAGGTGATACCTATTTATTAGGTAACTTCCTTATTTAGGGCAGTTATTTAGTTTTGAGCCCATGCAAACTTTTGGCATCCATCAAATTCTGTAGGAAGGGTTTCCAGAGCAGGCACTATATTTTAGAACCTGTCCCTTGTCTGTTCCATCTGAGGTTTGTGCTGCCTCACAAAAACAGACTCAACCCACCCACAGTGATCTTTATCTCCTAAGAGCTGCACTGATGTCCAAACCTGAACCATTGAAAGTTACCTGCATATGGAGATGTGGGCATGAATCTACTGTAAGGGCCTTGTCCAAGATTACATGGAGAGGCACTGGAAAGGCAAGAAAATATCCCAAGACTCATGAAAGCACCCAAACCTTCCTTCAAACATCCTTCTCTCTGGCTTAGTATCAATCTTGGTGGTGTGATCTAGGCTTGCCAGATCATCTACAACAGTTTGCTGGATCCCAGAGCATCTGATCTTCTCTTTTGATCTCACGGAGAACTAGGCTTCTGGCCAGCTACGAAGAGCAATCCAGCTAGGCAGCCCTTTGGCCAAGCTCCCTCTGGGTGTGCTAGTTTGGACATTGATACTTCCCTGACACTAAGCTTTCCTCTTCAGCATGAATTGCTCATTACTTGAATTCCATCAGGGATTTCTTATGCTATGAAAGAGCAGAGATTCTGCCTGAACACACTGAGCAGGACTGGCTGCGTTTTTGTGGCCGAAGTTATTGGTCTGTGTGTGTGTGTGTGCCTGTATCTGCAGGACATAGATGGCTCAGTGTTTGCCTCTCAATGGTGTCTCTGTTCTGCAACCATCTGTATATAAAGCTGCTATTCTCTCCTGAACAATGACTCACACAGGAAAGTCTCTAAGAAACAGGCAAGAACTATGTTCATCCTGAGTAGTAGTGAAGATGAGGATCCAATCCCATAAACTCTTGGAAACTCAGCATTAGTTTTCCCTTGACAGCTTTAATCTTTCAGATCTGCTGTTGCTGACACACATTTACGAACAACAGGTTGGCAGCAAACTCTCTGCCAGTGGACACCACACGTCCACCACCTGCCTCTGACAGAGACCCAGCACAGCTTTGCTTACTGTGGCCAACCTTCTCCTCACTCCATTTTCCAATGAGAATCCAACCAGTGACTCTTCCATCTCACATGGCATGTGCTCCCACTGACTGATGCTGGGGCTGTTGTTGGATCCCGTCCAGTATGTCAACACCTCCTATATAATGATGGGGGAGTGTGTGGCTGTGTGTTCCAAAACTGCCCCCAGAATAGCGGATGAACCTCCCCAGTGCCAGGCAGAGGGGAATAACCACATCCCTGCACTTGCTGACCACTTGCTCATGCAATCCCATGACTGTTGCTGCAGGGAAGCAATGCTGACACAGGTCCAGCTTGTTTTCCACCAGAATCCCAAGGCCTTTCCTGCAGGGCTGCACCCCAGCAGTCAATCCCCAGTCTGCACTGATGCATGGAGTTGTTTTGTCTCAGGATTTTATTTTTCATAGAATTAGACCAAATTTATGATGGGATCAAAAAGGTTCAAACACTGAGTTCTCTTGTCCTGAGTGTGATGCTAAATCAAGTCCAGAGCAACAGTGACACACGAGAGCTCTGTTTCATTCCTGAGAAGTCCCTGTTTTCTGCAGGAAGTTCTGGTGTCAGTCACAGGCATAAGGAAAGGGGCTGCAGCTCTCAGCACAGTTTACCCTTTTCCTAGCAAAAGGCCCTGCAGGCTTGAAAGAGAATCTTGTAGGCCACTGGAATGGATCCCACTTCTATCCATTGCCCCAGGACATCAAAGGAGGAGCAGGCACCATGCCTAGAGGGGATGAGCTCTGTGTGTGCATGGTGTGGTTTTAAATCAGCATTTTAATTCTCCTTTTCCCTTTGCAGATAGGCAAACCAGTAAGAATTATCCTTTGTATATACCGAGGTAGGACACAGCTCCAGCTCTCTAATTAAGCTGATTTGCTACTGTTCTAAAATAAAGAGTCTTATCCTTTTTTATTTCCTGAGTATATCTCCTGCTACCTCTGGTTCAGCTAAATGAAAAATGGTGTATTTCTTGTTCTTAAAGAAATAAATAAAGTTGATTTTGAAACCCTAACAGTTATCCTATTTCAGTTTGCAGAAACCATCTGCTTCTTTTCAGAATGCTAAAATGCACCTGCATATCCTATAAACTCAGTGACAGGAACTCAGCAGAGAGATACAGAAATACAAAACCCACTGAGCTGGGAACAGTCCAGAGTTACTAGTGGAACTGCTGAGCACAGACCTGTGTGCCAGTCCTTGCTCTGGAGGCTCCATGCCCCTTTCCTACTGTCTGGGTCTCTGTGTGGAGATACACAGCTGACCAGGGAGTGATTTCTGCAGCACAGATGACATGGGTGATTCAAGTGACATGTCCTGTGGTCACAAAAGGAAGCCAGAGAAGCTAACGGATGGCCTCACATCTAACAGGCTGCTATGTTGAACCACTCCTGCAGCAAGACAGGGGATCACACAGACTGATCCTCCCTGCCAAGGCACAGCCCATGCTGGCTCATGGACAGTGCTCTTGCATCTGCTCACCCCATTGCCTCTCCCTTCCCGGTGTACTGGGACAAGCAAAGGACTCAAATGGCTCTATAGACCTCATGACAACAACAAAGCACATCTAGAAGCTTCTGAGAGTGCAAAGAAATTTTCAGACAAAGGCTTTTCTTTCAGCTTGATAAATCTGTTTGCAGCCATCATCATATTAAGCAAAAAATAGCCCCAAGAACACTCCCACAGAACACAACTCCCATGCAAGAGCTGTTTCTCATCCTTCCCATTTTTTCCTCCTTTATGTACAAATAAAATTATTGAGAACAGGTTTGTACCTAACAAAAGGATAAACCCTGCTAATCTACTGGTTTGTCTGCTAGCATTGTGCTTATCACAGCACTGTTTGTTGGCTGGGGCAGACATGGTCCTAATGTGCACAGCTGTGCAATGCAGACTGCAGCATGTCATGTGAGAGTGTGGGCAGGACCTGCTGATTTTGGGGGGCTGGACATGATGACTGCTCAAGTAACAGCCTGCTGTGTTTGTGACCAAGCTGTCCACATCCATCTCTGACAACAGACAGTGCTGTGCCGGAGAACGTGCGAGCTAGAGCCAAGGATGGCAGGTAGCCACGGAGCTGGGAGATGAAACAATGGGATGATTTTTGTCAGCAGTGATTAGCAGACCACCATCCGGTGGGGCAGCAGCAAACAACACACCAGAGAGCCTCGACTGGCACAAAGGAGGATGAATGACCAGTCAGGAGGCACATGGGTTACAGCCAGCAGTGATAACAGGGTATAGAACACAGGGGGAGGATGACAGAAACCCAAATGGAACACCATGTATGGGAACAATTGATGCAGATGAATACACAAGAGGAGAAAAGAATGACACGGGAGAAAAGGGCATCGAGGGGATGCGAGCAGCAGGCACTGCATGCTGAACAGGAAGGGGATGAGGCAGGAGCCTTCGCTGGGTTGACCAGCTACTGTGGGGTGATGGCACTGGTGGCTGGAGACAGAAATGGGACTGAGGAGAGTGGTTGGAGCCACTGGCTGTCCCTTGGGCTGTCCAGCTGTCCAGCCTTGGCACTGTGGCCAGCAGCAGGGAGGCTCAGGCTGTGTGATCACCTGTCTCACTGCAGCAGCGTCTAGGACACTTCACAACGAGCCCGTGGATGTGTCACTGTGTTCTGAACGCCGTGTCCTCTCCCAGACAATGAGGAGCAGCTCAGCAAAGGCTGAGCATCCCCTCGTTCCCTCCCCCTGCTGCGAGAGCTCTGCTCACCGGGGCAGCTCCGGGCACAGGGGCTGCGGCTCCGGGTACCCCCGTCCCGCACAACCTGTCCCGTACCCCTGTCCCGCACTCCGCATCCCGCACTCCGTGTCCCGCACCCCCATTCCGCACCCCTGTCCCGCACCCCTGTCCTGCATAACCTGTCCCGCACTCTGTATCCCGCACTCCGTATCCCGCACCCCTGTCCCCCTGTCCAGTCTCTCTAAGGAGAGGCAGTACTTCTGAGTAATTCTGAGGTGTTGTCCAGGGGAGAGCTGACCATGTTCATTGCTGTTGCAGTTTTTACTTCATGAATGTAAAGAACTAACTTCAACTACATATGAATCAGTTTCTATATAACTCATCCTAAGAGCTGTCAGTGATTGATGTGAACTTTCCATAAGTTGCCATGATTTTACAATGACAAAGCTGTAGCAGCCATCTGTTTCTGCAAAGAGCATACAAAGGCATAGAACAGCAATAAAAGAATTAAATAAAGCACTGGTCTGGAAAAGAGCTTTGTTAAAAAAAAAATGTATTTTCCAATCACTGAAACATATGAAAAGGGAATGGGAGGACAGCGGGACACGCTCCGGGCGGAGCAGTCACCCCCAGCGCACGTGGAGCAAAGCCTTCCCCGCGAGGAGCAGGTCAACACACACCCACCCGCAACGGCGTGGAGCTCATCTGCGTCCCAAACAGACCGTGTGGGGCTCATCTGCGTCCCCAAACACACTGCGTGGAGCTCATCTGCCTCCCCAAACACACCGTGTGGGGCTCATCTGCCTCCCCAAACACACCGTGTGGAGAGGATCTGCCTCCCCATACATGTCGCATGGAGAGATCCCACACACATGCACTGCGTGGAGCAGATCCCACTCTCCCACCAAATGGAGCAGATCTCCCCACACACACACACACTGCATGGAGCAGATACACACACACACTGCATGGGTCTGATGCCCTTCTCTTCCCTCCCTTCCCCTAACACACCTCGTTCCACACAGCCTTCCCCGCAGCGTAGGGCACTGCCCCCCAGACACCCTGCCAGGACGAGCCACTCTCCCTGTCCCCACAGGGGCTGTGGAGGCAGCAGCACACAGCAGCTCAGGTCCTGTAAGCTTCTCTCAAACAGGAAAATCAGAACTGAGAAGACAAACAGGAGTGTGTTGCCATTGCCATGAGAACCCTTCTGCCTGGACTTTGGGAATTGCTGCTGTACCTGCTGCATCCATTCACAGACTCCCACTGGCTATCTCGTGATGAATCAATAGTCCTTCAGTCACCAGAGCATCACTCAGGTTTGTTTTTATTTCTCACAGCTTCTACTTAAGGTTGGCTAAATATACTATCAGTTACATGCACACCTGGTTACCTGAAGAAAGTAACAAGCTACTTGAAGAAAGCAATGAGTATCTGCTGGATGCATAGTAGTCTATATGAGGAGGGAACCTGCAGCAGCTCTGGTCAGGGACCTCACTTCTCTGATTTCTAAATATAAAAAAAGGGAAGATACTGTAGACGCTATTGAAGCAATTGAGCTATTTGTGAGGTATTTTCAGGTCTGTGGCTATGCCGAGTCGTAGAATCAACCGGGTTGTCAAAGACCTCAGAGATCATCAAGTCCAACCCTACTGTGGTTACTAGACCATGGCACTAAGTAAGGACCATTATCTCCCAATTCTGCTGAAAAACCTGGATTCTTTGAGTCGATCATATCTCATCTCCCTCTTGGGAGGCACCCAAAGGACTTTCAAAACACAGTGGTTCTGAATAAGTGCCAATTTCTGGCCTTCCTTTGTGAGAACACTCAAAGGAAGTGAGCGTGGAAGGAATACAGCTATGGCTCCATTCCAGGTGTTTGGGCAGAGAACTTTGGGGCACCTGCTGCATGGGAATAGTCCCTCTGTGCAGCCCACCAACTCACCTGGCCTTCAATGTCACGACTTTTGGCTCTCAGCTTGTTGACCTGACACTCAGCAATGTCAGCTCGTTCTTCAGCCTCTTCCAGCTCGTGCTGGGCCTTGCGGCACCGCGAGAGGTTAGCGTTCGCCTGTTCCTCCTGAAAGTTAGGCAGTGCCATCAGTGCCACGGGCACACATGGCATTGCCCTCTTAGCATCAACATCTGCCTTAGCCCCACAGGTGCATCTGTGCATTGCCAGTACTTGGTGCATTTCTATCTAGTACAGTCAACAACATGACCACTCAGAAGTCAGAGCAATTAGTCCTGATCGGTTCCAGCTGGGGAAATTGGCTCCAGGTTAATTAGAGCTGTGTCCACTTTGCTGTGAGCTAGAAGTCTTTATAAAGTAAGGAAATACAAAGGCAGTGGCCATAACTCCTCTGTCAAACTGAGTAGTTAGTTATTTTAGTGAACTTGGGAGCTCAGTGCTTTTAGAAATCTCCACCCAGGGCCCACTGAAAAGAGAGCTGCACTCACAGCTTCCTCAGCCTGTTTTTTGTATGCTTTCACTTTCAGCTGCAGCTTGTCCACCAGGTCCTGGAGCCGGAGAATATTTTTCTTATCCTCTTCGGACTGTAGGAAGTGAATATCCGTGAGGCTTGGAGGATGGACCAAGGTGACCCATGTGAGAGGGCAGAGGGATTGCAATACCTGGTAAGTGAGCTCCTTCAGCCTCCGTTCGTACTTGCGAGCTCCTTTCAGGGACTCTATGCCTCGTTTCTGCTCAGCGTGAAGCTCATTTTCTAACTCATTGATCTGAAACACAGAATCTTGGTGAAGCAGCAAGCTGATTCTGCTGCAGGATCCTGGCAACCAGGGTTCTGCAGACTAAGGCTGTGGTGAAACTGGCATGGCAGGGCAGTTTCCTGCAGCTGCTTCTTGGGTCTAGACTAGCTGAAAACTGCTCACTATGCTGTGTTGGCAGTGATACAGCCTGTGAGTTCATGGTTATCTATAAAAGGAACTTAGCTGTGCATACCTGGGACATGTCTAATCAAAATTAGGCTTAAATCTGTCAGAGAAGAGGGAATTGGAACAGGGAGGGGAAGGTTTTGTCAATGGTCACCATGTAAATGGGGAAAATCAATTTCATTTGTTAGCTTTGTTGTCTTTCATCCTCATGAAAAGTCCTTAACAACCTCCCAGTGCTCCATCCCTCTTCTGCAGTATCTGTCAGTCAAAGCTGGACACCAGTGTTTTTATTTCTGTGTGGGTATTTCCTTTCAAAGCCAAGAGCACCAAGTTCCCAGTCAGCCGTGCTGTATTTTGAAACAGAAACAGCTGAACAGCACAGTCCATGGGTCAGGCAAGTCGTCCACCTAGCCCAGTGCTCTGCTGCTGGGATGGGCAGCAGCAGAAAATACTTAGGCACAGCATGGATACCTGACTGCTCTTTGCTCCCTTCACACTTTGCCAGCTTCTACAGCTGTTGGATTAGAGGTGTAAGGTGGCATATCTATGCCTGTTCCCTCAAGTATGTCTATAAACTTGCTAACTTCTACTCCTGTTCTGAACCTTTTGATTGCACCCACAGTGCAATGATTGACTACTCAGCACAGCTCTCAGCAAACCCTCTGGGTACACCTGGGGCTGACCTTGTTGTCATATTCCCAAGTGGTTCCAGCAACTAAGAGCCAGCTCAGAAACCTCACTCGAGTCTGCCCAAGTCTTCACCATACCCTGGCCTCCAGCTTCTGGAGTTGCTTCTTGCCACCCTTCAATGCCACCTGCTCAGCCTCATCCAGACGGTGCTGCAGATCCTTCACCGTCTGTTCCAGATTCCTCTTCATCCTCTCCAGGTGGGCACTGGTGTCCTGCTCCTTCTTCAGCTCTTCTGCCATCATGGCAGCCTGGTTGTAGTGCACAGTTGTGTTACAAATATGCCTTTCCCACCCCAGCAGTTCTGTGTCCCTGGGAGCAATGCCCAACCTCACTTTGCTGTGTGGCTCTGCACTTTCTCAGTCAGTGCCCATGGCCTTGTTAAAGCTCTGTCACACAAAGAGGGTCACTGTTCCTCAGAATCTGTGGTTCTGAAACGGCCTTGGGGAATGGGTTGATGTCAGCAAAAAAAAAAAGCATGCAAATGGTTCAAAGGTTCATTTTTTAAGTCAGGGAAAATTAGGGGTATCTTGAAGTATCACCAGCTAGCACTCCAACTCTGGGCTCCCAAATGACTCTGAGTGGCTGTTTGGAGCATAGATTTTCCAAAAGGTCAAGACTCCTAAGCAGTTTTTGCCAATGAAATGACCCTGAGTACCTCAAACTGTACCAAAGAACTTGTGCCCACTGAGGTGCTCAGAACCCAGGATGGACAGCTGTCACCACCATGGCAGGGCAGAGAGGTCAGGGGACCTGCAGCACTGCTGCTCATGGGCAGTCAGGACCACAGACTTCATGCAATAATGTCACCACTTTCTGTTTCCTTTCCATATACCTTTTCTAGGTAGTCCTAAGCATTAGAATTATTGAGGTTGGAGGAGACCTCTAAGATCATTGAGTCCAAGCACTGACCTGCTGCTGCTGTAACCCCTAAACCATATCCTGCAGCATCAGATTGTTACTTCTGACGGTGTGGAACTGTAGCCTTGTGTAAACGAAGCATTTTTATTCTCTCCTTTTATTTCTTACCTGGCTTTGTATAGAACTGTGTATGATTTTAGCCTTCACTTCTGCTTCTCTGTGCTGTGCCTAAACAGGCCTTGGCTCAAACTACTCTTTTCCCATTACAATTTTGCCACCATCTGTTCTATCCTGTCTATTACATTTGCTTTGCAAGCAGAAGGGAATGGGTGTGGGGTATATGTCAACACAGACTGCGAGCAGGACATGAGGACCTAGACTGAAGGGTCATTGCTGTGGGGCACAGGATGTGTGAGGCCCAGGTGGGAGGGACTGTGTGTCACTGATATTTTCTGTTGATGATTTGGCTCTCCTCTACCTGCCTTTCTAAACTGTAAAAGTGACTGTGGCGGTGGAAAAAGGGAGGCAAGCAAGAGAACTCACATCTGTGATTGCTTTTTTTGCTTTCTCCTCTGCATTTCTGGCTTCCTGAATGCTGTCCTCAACTTCATTCTGTAAATGAGTGATGTCCACTTCCAGTCTCTTCTTGGTGTTGAGGAGGCTCGTGTTCTGTTGGGACAGTCAGAAGATTGGTCATTCCCACCCCATCTGTGCTCCTCCCACACACCTATGGGAAAGGAGATGCCAAATACCTGTGAGTGGAGCAGCTGCACTCGCTCACTGGCATCTGTCAGCTCCTGCTCAGAAACCTTTCGGGCTCGCTCCGTCTGCTCCATAGCAGCTCTCATCTCCTCCATTTCTGTTGTCATCAGTGTGTTCCTACGCTCTACCATAGCAAGTTGCTCTTTCAGGTCATCATTCTCTCTCAAAGCATCATCCAAATGGAGCTGGGAATCCTTTGGAGGTGAGAACACCATGAGACTCAGAGGCAAGCAGAGTGAGGGGCAAAGAGCTGTGGGACAGTAGCCTTGTGGGCCCTACCTTGAGCTGCCCTTGCACAGCTTTCAGGTGCTTCTGTGTCTCTGCTACCTGACAGTTGGCATGGCTCAGCTGTATTTCCATGTCATTCAGATCTCCCTCCATCTTCTTTTTCAGCCTCAGGGCATCATTTCTGCTTCTGATCTCAGCATCCAGTGTGGTCTGCATAGACTCTAATACCCTCTGGTGATTCCTCTTCAGCTGTTGGATTTCCTCATCTTTCTCTGCAGTCCTTCTATCAACATCTGACTTCACCTGGTTCAGCTCCAGCTGAACACGTAAGATTTTTCCCTCTTCATGCTCTAAAGAGCCCTGTCAGGGTTAAAAGGTTATAATTTGTCTCTGCAATGTCCATTGCTGGGAAAGGTCCATGCAGAAAACATGACCATTTCCAGCCAGGAGGGCAGGTGTGTTTTCCTTACTGTGAACCTTTAGGAAAGGCCAAGCACTGAGAAAGTTAACTCCTATTCCATACTCAAGATATCTCAGCTGGAGATTATATGGTATTTTAGGAATAAGACTCCCTGGGAAAATGCCTCCAGCACCACAAGGTCTGGGCACTGAGGGCTGTATTGACACTGCAGAGATAATAAATCACGTGAAAACAAAGTGGGACAGCCAAGGCTCCTGCTCAGAAGGAGTTTGCCTTCACATCTCTGTGCTGAGTTCTGCTTAGGAGCTCTGCACTTTGTCCCAGCCCAGGGACCATGTAGATGTGTTCCCCTTCCACACAGCCTTTTCCCTCTGGTACTGGTGTTATCTTGCTTCAGTTGTCTGGGAGCTAAAAGCCTGAGCCTTGGCCTTTACAAGCAGTGGACAGGGCTAAGTGCATCCAGGGAACTAACAGCTGATGTAGCCTTGGCATCCCCTGTAAGAACAGACCCTCCAGAGGTGCCCGTTTCTCATTTTTGACTCTGTAATGAACCTGTGGTACATTACAATTCAGGATTAGATTGATGGCATTTAGATGCATGAATTAAAGCAGATGGATTTCATGGCCACTGTGACTCTTGCTCCTATTGCCTACCTGTCTAGTGAGGTCTAGAGATGTGCCAGTTGTGTGTTACTTAATTTTCTACCTGAGTGGAGTTACAGGTTAAATAAAGTGAGGCTCTTCTTGCTGGTGGGCAGCAAAAGACACATGGCAACAGTCAGAGCTTGATACCAGGGAAATCCTGACTTTATAAGGTTAAAAATATTTTCCCATGAGAATGATATCACAATGGTAAAGATTGTCCAGCAATACTTGAAAGCTATAATGACCACTTAGACAAGGCTTTGAGCAACCTACTGTAACTTTGAAGTTGGTCCTGCTTTGGCCAGGAGGTTGGACTAAAGACTTCCAGAGATTCTGTCCAACCTGAGTTAATTCCATGTCTCTGTGTTCAAGGTATGCACTAGCTATACCATGGGCAGCTTGGGAAATGCTCTCAAAGACTTTTTTGGGAGAATCAGCTATGGTTATACAGAAGCAACAAAAGCTTTTCCAAGAGATAGTCAGGACAGATAGGGAACGGAAGGCAGAACCCAACAAAAGGGAACTGGAGGAGCTGCAATCTGGCATGGACTGGCAAAAAATAGAGTTATGGATAGGTGAGGGGTAGCCAGAGATGGTAAGCAAGACAGAAATCCTGCAATTAGGGGACCTGGTGTGCAGCCTGTGCTAGCAAAGCATGTCTGTATCAGTGTACTCCTAGATTCATCTGATCCCCAGCAACCTCTTCATGTTTATACCATGTCCTGTGAACTGACTCCTCTTTGAACATCTTATTAACTCCTGTCCATTCAGAATAGAGGAACTGAAGAAATATTGTCCTCATTGTCAGCATTCAGTTTGCTTTGAGCAGGAGGTGACATGGAGAAAAGTTTGAAGTATGGATTAAACCTTCTCTGAAAACATCCATGATTAGTTTGACTAGAAAACAAACATTGTCAGAGTTCTGAAACACAAATTACTTTTCTTCAGCTTCCACAGGAGCAAATTCAGACAGATGGTGCAAAATGAGCTCAATTTTAGGCTGTGATTGAGTTTTTTTGGTGCACGATAGCAGACCAAGGAATGCCAGATTAGGGAGGAGCAGACCCTGTGCTGCTTGCTCTGTCTGTGCCCTCATACTGCATCTTTGGAACAGTTTCAGGATAAACAGGATTCTAAAATACATATCCGAGCTTTCTCCATCCTGGATTTCTCTAGCAACAAGCCCCTTCCTAAGGACACTTGCCTCTGCTTCTTCTAATGCTGCTTGCAGGTCACACTTTTCTTGCTCAATTTGCTTCTTTGCTTTCTCCAGCCCATGATTGGCTTTTCCAGACTCAGCAATCTGTTCAGTCAGATCAGAAATTTCCTCTGCAACCAGAAAACACATACTCAGCTCATCTTAGTTAATGTAATCAGTGGCACCTGCAATTCCTCTTTGGCAATGAGAGTGACAGGAGAGATACTGATGTAATGTGATGCAGCAGTGAGGAGAAATAATAGGTCTTGTCTTGTGTACAGTCTTTATTTCTCATAACCTGCTCTGCCCAGTTCAGTGTGCAGTTTGAAAATGAGAGGGACCAGCTGGAATGAGCTCAGCAAATAATGTCAACTTCCTCTGAGTAGTGAAATTAGCCTCCAGAAGCAGCCCTGTTTGGTTGTTCTCTCTAATCTGAAATACTCTCCAGGGACCATTCAGTTCACAAAAAAAGATCTGACTTGTATTTCCTTTATATGATTAGTTTGCCTATTAAATGCCAATCCATTGTGCCACAGCTCCATGATCCTCCATTAATCAGGAGACTGACAACAGCCCTCCAGATTTTTTCTAATGGCAGTGGCTGAAGGAAGGTGAAGGAACGGAGTATCATCATCATTTCTATCTATTGAATTGACTTGGTCCCTATCCATGTGTAGGAACATGATGGTGTGAAGGAGAGGGAATACCAGGAGGAAGCAGGATGCTGAAATGAGCTGTAGATGTAGGAATGAGCAGGTGACTTAATGATCAGCTGAACAGGAAAGAAAATCACCTGACCTTTGTGGGAAAATCACAAAGAACAAAACCCTGGGAAGGGGCAGAGCTCTGGTAGCCCAGAAAAGTGGGAGCATCTTAGGGCTCATGGTGGATGCCATCTGAGAGAGGTCTGGACTTACGCTGGAGGTTCTTGTTCTCCCGCCGGACAGTCTCAGCCTGGTCGAGTATTTCCTCGTAGGCATTCTTCATGCGGAAGATCTCCGTGCTGAGGGAGCGAGACTCCTTCTGGGCAGCTTCCAGCTCAGCCTGACTCTCCTGGTACTTCTGCTTCCACTCAGCCAGGATCTGCAGTGACAGGAGCATGAGAATGGGTCATTCTGCACCACTCCTGTCTCTGCACCCTTACAGGACAGGAACCCAAGGGGCATAGATTGGCTTAGTCTGTTCCTATGGACTGTCCTCTGCCTGTGACAGTCAACTCACTGTGATACATCCTCTAGGCTGGTTTGGGGGAATCTGCTTAAATTCACCTCTTCAGCCAGCACTAGTGCATGCCCCAAGTTCTGAGGCAGGAGTTTGGTTTGACACCAGCCTGGACACAATGAGATTGGTCTGAAGGAGGATGTGTGAGCTGTTGTGTTATTGCAGCACCAGTGGTCTTGGACTCAGCTCACCAAGAAAGGTCATACTCTACCAGTTCTCTCCTGAGATGGATACCACAGCCCTACAGGGAGCATTTTTAGCACAGTCTCTTAATTCCTTCACAGAAGGCTGGGCCAAGGCACAGGGCTGTGCAACATCACTTGGTCCAACAGTGCATTCTTCTAGCTGTTAGTAAAGGCAGTGAAAGTTGGAACTTTACAGGAGTCTAAGACTGTGACTAATCCAAATGCAAAGATGGCACCAGGCAAAAGTCAGGGCTTGTTAGCTTGCATGTGAATACATGTGAATACAGTCTGTTTGACCAAAGACTAGATATGGATCTTCCCAGTCTCCCCTGTGAAGACTTCACGGCTTTTAAAACTATCAGAAAGCTACTTTATTATTTGCTGTGGTCATCTGGGGTTACTTACACTGTGACTTTACCTTTACTCTATGCCCCATTATGTGCTCCTCACCATAAGTTTGCTTTGGATAAAATACCATTTATGTTACTGTGAGTGCAGAACTTTCATCATTTCAGAGTTTGGCCTGGCATGTCAAATGTCTAAGGATGTTCAGGTCTGCCGTGGTGTTTGAACGAACCTTGTCAAAGTTCTTCTGCTTTTTATCAAGTGCTGCACAGGCTGCATTTGACCTCTCCACATCAATCATGAGGTCATCCACTTCCCCCTGCAGCCTCTGCTTGGTCTTCTCCAGTGAGGCACACTTGGCATTGACAGCCTCAATCTGCTCCTCTGAGTCCTGCAGGCGCTGGGCAAGCTTCTTCCTGCAGGATGAGACAAGCAGCACTGAGGAAAGGAAAACTCTCAGAAAATGGACATGAGAGGAGTTTGGGATGGGGGAGATGGGCAGAGAGAGCAACATGGAATGCTGTGGTGCTGGGAGCCTACGATGACATAGCACTCTGGAGTGGGGCAGAGGATGAGACAGTACATATCCAAGTATGAACTGTATCAATTTGGAGAGGGACCACAGATCCAGGCAGTGTAAAGAATGTAATTTTTCAACAGCTATGATTAACTCAATGCACTGGAAGTCTTTCTGTAGACACTCCCAAGTCTCAACCCCTACTCTTCCTTTAGATGTCTACTCACTCCCCTTTTCACTCCTAACACAACTCACTCTGCTCTGCATATTCCCACTTCAATTTTGGTTTCCTTCAATTCCTTCACTCATTTATACTTCAATATCCTTTTTGGTCCAGACCATCCTTCCACATACTTGGCCTCCTCCAGCTCCTCCGTGCGCTGAATCGCGTCCGTCTCGTATTTGGTTCTCCACTGAGCCACTTCGCTGTTGGCCTTGGACAGGGCTCGCTGCAGCTCCCCCTTGGCTTCCTGCTCCTCCTCATATTGCTCCCGGAGCAGGTCGCAGTCGTGGCGAGCAGACTGCAAGGCGTGGGCCAGGGCATTCTTGGCCTTGGGAGTTGAAGTGATACAACTTGTCAAAACGCTAGCAATTTGTGACTAGACTTTTTTACTGTAGTTTGATAAAATTTTGTACCTCCCTGCCCATGTGCTACATTGTTAGAGGAATAGAAGCTGCAAAATGAATAGCATTAGGGACTCTGTTTCAGACTTGATGTTGTTGAACAAGGTCAGGTGCTTGTCCTGCTTGTCTTGGGATACAACCTCTCAAACTCATCTGCACCAAGAGCTTCGGGCAAAGACAGAATAAATCCAGTGGCAGACAAGGTACAAACACTCCTGCTCTGTTCCTCTTTTTGTCTGCTGCTGTTTGCTTTGCCTCAGGGATTTCCTGTAGCAGCAAGGTATGCACAGAGAACTGTTTTCATTCAATTCCCTCACGTTTTTGAACTTCAGAAGATGTGAAGTACTTAGGCTGTTTTTCTTATTGAATGTCTTGTGTCTCTGTGTGACATTCCGAGGCAAAGTTCAAAATTTTCACGGTTCTGATAGCTCCACTTTTCTGTCATTTATTGTTGTAGTGCATTAGTGTATTATTTGTTGGTACAAATGAAAACCATTCACCTTATTTTCTTCCTCTAGTTGCCTCTTCAGCTCTTCAGTCTGCTGAGTGAAAGCGTGTTTGCCTCGAGTCAACTGAGAGATCAAGGACTCCTTCTCCTCCAGCTGCCGACTGAGTTCACCTAATGAGAAAAAGGTTATTTTTTAGACAGAGATATAAGCTATAAAACAAAGGAATGAGAGCAGCTAGCCATGTGGAAGGTGATTGGAAGACAGTGTGGTAAACTGAAGGGGAGGGTAGCAATTTTGTTCCCACCAATAGAAAAATCTGTCAAAGACAAATGCTGTAGCGGCATCAAAGGAAAGGAGATGAACTGCCCACAAACTCAGGTGTTCATTTTGATTGACAGTGCTTCTTTGATTTGGTTCTGTGTGTCCTTGGGTGGAGTTTCCAGGACTGCCCCCAGGAAGAAATTCTACCTTCTGAGTTTTTTTCAGTAATATATGTGGCAACAACACAGGCCTTCAGGCAGCATATTTAAATACTTGACATTTGACTTGTCCTTGACTTACATTTCAACTAGGGACGTACCATTCTCGGTCTGTAGACGTGATCTCTGTGTGTTCAGATCATTAATTAGTCTCACATGCTCATCATCTTTGGCTCTGACTTCACTGAACTGGTCTTCAAGAGCTCGGCACATCTTTTCTAAGTTGCTCTGTGAGGAGACAGAAAGCACAACCTTCAGCTCAGATAACTGTCCACAAGAACAGTGGTAATGGTGAGAAATGTTTCCTCCTGTGCAGCAACCTTGGCTTTGGAGACAGACTCCATGTTACTGGCCAGGTCATCAATCTCCATCTTCAGCTCACTCTTCTCTTTCTCCAGTTTCTGCTTGACACGTTGCAGGTTGTCGATCTGCTCCCCGAGCTCAGCGGTGCTGTCCGCGTGCTTCTTGCGCAGGGCGGCAGCCGTGGCCTCGTGCTGCAGCGTGGCCTCTTCGAGGTCACGGCGCATCTTCTGGAACTCTGCCTCACGCTTCTTGTTCATCTCAATCTGAGCTGTTGTGGCTCCTCCTGCTTCTTCCAGGCGCTCGCTGATCTCCTCGAGCTCCCTGGACAGGTCAACTCGCTGCTTCTCAGACTTTGCCCGGATAGCACGTTCGGCCTCAATTTCCTCCTCCAGTTCCTCTATTCGAGCCTGTGAGAGTTAATTGATTAAATGAGAACTTGTGAATAGACAAATATGAAATGATCACTAAGGGATTACACTAAGATCAGAAAGCCAGTTGAATCCTGGGCTGCATCAAAGGAGCGTGGGCAGCAGGTTGAAGGTGATTATTTTCCTCCACTCTCCTCTGGTGAGACCACACATGGAGTAGTGCATACAGTTCTGCTGTCCTCAAGTTTAGAAGGGCATGGAACTGTTGGAGCAAGTCTAGAGGAGGCCACAAAGATGCTCAGAGCACTGGAGCATCTCCCCTGTGAGCACAGGCTGAGAGAGCTGGAGCTGTTGAGCCTGGAGAAGAGAAGGTTGTGTGGAGACCTCAGAGCACCTGCCAGGAGCTGAAGGGGCTCCAGGGAAGCTGCAGAGAGACTCTGTGTTAGGAGCTGCAGGGACAGGACAAGGAGCACTGGGGAGCACTTGCAAGAAGGGAGATTTGGACTGGATCTTATGCAGAAGTTTTCCCTGTGAGGGTGGTGAGACACTGTCCCAGGTTGCCCAGGGAGGCTGTGGCTGCCCCAACCCTGGCAGTGTTCACAGCCAGGTTGGATGAGCCTTGAGCAACCTGCTCTGGTGGGAGGTGTCCCTGCCCAGGGCAGGGGTTGGGGCTGGATCATCTCTAAGCTCCATTCCAACCCCTGAACAATCTATGAATCTATGAATAAAGAGTGAACATTCACATCCATTTATATAAGCATCACTGGAAATTTCACTGACTTGTGTACTAGGACAAGCAATATTCAGTTTTGGCACGACAGTGAATGTAAAATCTGTTATTTCATTTTCTGTTGTAGCTCAGAATGGATTTATTATTTTGTGAGGGGTTTAGAGTTCCACTTTTCTGAAGAAGTAGAGGCTGTGTCACAGGAATATGTAGAGGAATGTGATTTTCTTAGAAATTTCCCACAGGTTAGGCCAAAACAACATAGTGTCCTTTCTTCATCAGCAAACAGGATGGAAGGAACTTTGAGATGAGCCATCATGGGATAATAGCACTGAAGAGAACTGTCCTCCTGGCTCTGCCTTTAGAAGGTGATCTCTGTCCTGGTGATGACACATTATGTCTTATCCTATTGTTTTCTTTGAAAAGCAGTTCTCAGTGGCATCACGTCTGTGTCACTTTCATAGAATTTTAGGGCTTGGAATGGAGCTTAGAGGTCCTTCAGCCCCAACCCCTGCCCTGGGCAGGGACACCTCCCACCAGAGCAGGTTGCTCAAGGCTCATCCAACCTGGCTGTGAACACCTCCAGGGCTGGGAATTTTTCCAGGCCTGCTGTAATCTCCACCTAAGGAGTTTCCTACATAGTTATATGTATGAGTAGAGGTCAGAGTTTCTGCAAAAGTGCCCTGAGATGGGGACAGCACCCAGAGTCCATATTAATGGTTTTATCCATGTGCAGGAAAATATTTTTGTAGAATGGTCTAAGAATAAGTTCTAAGAAACTTGTGCTTTGCTACTAAAAATATAAATAACTCGTAGAGTGTACCTGAAGCTCCTTAATTTTCTTTTGCAGCTGAGAACTCTGAGCCTGCTCATCTTCAATTTTACTTTGCAACTGGCTAATTTCGAAATCCTTTCTGTCGAAGAACAAGAATGCAAATTCAGTAGGGTTAAGATAAAACCTGAATCTCAGAACTCAGAGCAGAAGGGGTCAGTGCAATACTTTTTCAGCCTGTCATCTGTCTGTTGCTTGTCATTTTCCAGATCCATGATGGAATCCTGAGCCATTTTCAGATCACCCTCTAGTTTTCTCTTTGCTCTCTCAAGGTCCATTCGCAGTTTCTTCTCTTGTTCCAGAGATCCTTCAAGCTAAAACATATAGAACAGACTTCAAAACACATAAATTAGAGTTTGAAAGTAACTCTTCTTGATTTAAACAACTATCTAAGTTGGAAGTTGATGAACAGAGAAAACAATCAGGTCCTCTATGTACTTCTCATCTCCACCTGTGCTACACTCTCACTGTGAGCTTAGAGTTGCCTCTGGGTTTGGTTTCAGACACTGAGCTCTCACAGCTTGGCTATGCTCAGTTGAAACACAAGTTTTTGAACAAACAGAAATGAGAATTTACCAGTGGCTGCAGTCTGTAGCATACAGATTGCTAAATATGGACAGATTCCTGGTGTTCATAACTTCCTGGAGTACATTCACACACAACTCTGCAGCAACCTTCAAGCTGCCACAGATGTCCTGCTCCAGCTAATGGATTGAATCAGGTCACAAAGGTGCTGAAATGATGAACATGAAAGATGTGCTGGATTCCCTATCAACTAGCAATGGTTTATTAGCTGAAATGATTAGAGATGGTTTGACTGTGTTAGGTGTTAACTTATATTCCTATCTACAGATTTCGAGTCTCTTCTAATCTGTCAGAGCATCTGCATACACATGGAATCATAGAATCATCAAGATTGGAAGAGGCCTTTAAGGCCATCAAGTCCAATCATCATTCTGCACTACCACTGCCACCCCTGAACCACCAAACCATGTCACCCAGTGCCCTATATTGATGCCTCTTCAAAGCCCCCAGGGATGGTGATTCCACCACCTCCCTGGGCAGACCTATTCCAGTGTCTGGACCCCAAAAACATTTCCTTACATCATCCACTTGCTGCTCCAGTTTGGTCTTGGCTTTGGTGAGTGTGCTAACTTTGTCTTCCTCAACTTGCAAGTCATCCAGAGTCTGCTGGTGAGCTTCCTGGAGGGCCTTTTTCTCCTTAGTGAGTTTAGAAATAGTTTCATCCAGGGCTGCCATCTCTTCTGTAAGATTCTTCACCTGTCAGACAGATAGCATCCATACCATGAGGGGTTGCCTTGGGAAATGGCAGACTGAGAACACAGTGAGTGCACCGTTGCAAAACCTTGCATGGATGTAGTCAAAATGCTCTCCAGAGAATGTCTGTATTGATTGTGATGAGAGGAGCAGCAAGTGTTATACCTGACAGTCTCACCTCTCTGGTCCTGCAATGGTAGGAATTCTTACTTTAGCTGTTTGTGACCCCCCAGCCCTATCCCATTGAGTTCTACAGTGGAACATGTGCTAGATCTTCACTTGCCTCTGCAAAATTTTCCCACTGGAGTTTACAAAACCCTTCTGCTCTTGCTCAAAAAATTTCTTACCTGCATGTGATATATTTGCTATGAAAACAACTGGGAGGTAAATGAGTTAATAACCACCTGATCTAGACTTTCCTTTCTACACTGACAGTCTGGACCTTAGAAGTCAGGAAGAACTCTTGTGGTATCATCAGGCCACCAGAAGGAAAGGCTGTTCATCCTAGCTGAGGCCTGAACTTCTAAAACATGAAAGAATAATAAGAAAACATTGAACATTTGCAAAAATCAGTTCTTAGGGCATGTGAGAAAGGACCAGCTTGGCTGTTCTGTGCTGAGCTGCTCTCAAGCATCCTAACCCTCTGTTGTCACAGGAGACACAAATGTGCTGATTCCTTAAGAGTGCAAACAGCCAAGTATGGAAATTGTCTGTCAAGCACCATAAAACCTCTCAACTCTTTTTGGACTGTCACAAAAATACATTTGTCCTAAGAGGAAGTTGAGATTTTAACAGAAAAAGTTCTGTCTGCTGATTGAGTGAAGATGCCTCTCTGCTGTGCCTTGGGCACATCTCACTTTGTTCAGAGCACTTAGGAAGGACTCTAACTTTCCCCAAACTGACAGCTGTCTGGGAGGAATAATTCCCTGACTCCTCTGTCACCTTATTCTCTGTGGCATGTTTCTCCTTTTCCACTTTGGCCAGAGTCATTTCAAGGTCATCAATATCTTTCTTCAGCTCAGAACACTCATCCTCAAGTTTCCTCTTCTTTGCTGTCAGCTCAGCATTTGTCTCCTCTTCATCCTCCATTCTTTCATTCAGTTCTTTAATTTTAGCTTCCAGCTGGATTTTACTTTTGATGAGTCCTTCACATCTCTCTTCAGCATCAGCTAGATTTTCACTCTCCTGTCAGAACACATTGCAATGACATTATATGTATCATAAAAGTGACAAAAGGCATTTGTTGTTCAACGTTGTTCGAGTGCCACATCCAGAAAACTGATAGCACAAGTCAGGGCAGAATTTTCTATGCAAATCACAGTAATGCACATGGCTCAATCATGAGGAAATTGTCATGCTCAGCCTTGGCTAGGAAACTGGGCCAGAATCCCATGGTAGACACACCTCCTGTCACCTGGCCAGATGGTTTGACTGCAGTACCATGCAATAGACTTCCAGGGCTCAGTCACAGCAAGGAGCTTGCAAGGAACAAGGTAAATAGGTGGACAGGTGTAAGTGACATGACCAGGTACAGAGCAGTGGAGATTCTGTCCCTGTTGCATGCCTGTTTTTGAAGGACAATGGAAAAGAGAAG